>NW_026781025.1:0-300000 GCF_030144855.1 Hypanus sabinus
TGTCATTGCAGCATCTGCCCTGTAATATGTAAATGACAGGTCTGTTTAGATAACGTGGCGGTGCAGTCAATAGCTCAGGGATTGTTTACGTCATCAGCCCTAATTCCATAACTTATCCAGCTGCTCCCGTGTGGTCACATTAAATTGATTATTGCCTATTTCTCGGAACACTGCAACTGCAGAATCCAAAAGTGGTAAAATGTCGCAAAATTTCCACCCTCTTAGCAGGACGCGGCTGACCGCTGTCATCCAGCCAGTATTAACTCTATGTATTACATCATCTGCTTTCTGTGAGGAAGCCAATTCTGAATCAACACAGGATTACCTAGATCCGATGCACCCTGACTCTCTGAATTAATACACCTACATCGACCATTCAGTTTCTTATGTTTGTTTTATTTTCACTTTTACAAATAATTCAGTTGGGCTCGTGTAGGACAATATACCTCTCAAAGAGACATGTTGATTATCCGTAGTCATACCACGTTTCTCCAAGTACTCATAAATTCTTTCTTCAATTATCCCCTGCAATAGTTTATCCACTACTGATGAGAGACTCACTGGTCTATACTAGCAACGAGTATCCATATTATCTTGCTTCAACAAATGAGTAACATTTGCCACCTTCTAATCTTCTAATTCTTCTTCCGTGATTATGGGTTCTACTCCATAACCCTACCTGACCCTTTCTCCCTAAAACTTAAGTACATTTATTTCTTCCGCTTGACGAGTTGTTACAACTTTACTGTCACCCAGGGTTACTTTATGCTATCATCCTTGCCCGGCGTCAATGAGATAAACACTTACAGAACCCCATGTCAGTGCTCCCTAAACAATCTCCACAGATATTGTGCATTTCTCTGAGTACATTATTTCTCAAAGTACGTTCCCAAGTTCCTGACACGAAGCCCCATAATTCGCATAATTCCAATTAAACACCCTCCATGCTCCCTGGTCCTATCCATGAGCAAGTTAAATAGATGGCAGATCTGCCTTATTGCTCTGAAATGCTGTCCCACCGGGAGATCCGTCACCTGATACGTTTCCATTTCTAACGTTATATCCTGTATGGACTGTTCGCTAGTCCGCCAGTCTTCATATAGTGACATGAATGCTTCCTATACTCAACTGAGAAATTATGCCATACCTGGACCTTTTACTCCGGAGAGGTGCCAAAGAATATTGTGGAAGTTTCAGTTACCGGTGCCAATAACATGGCCGATGTCCAATATCCGCTTCCCGAATCGGCTCTTTACCGTTCCCGTCGTATTTTTTTGGTTGATGTGGTTGGCGGTTGCATAGAATTTTTCCAATCGGGTGATCGCATCCTTTATGTTTCTGTGTTAGTCTCACAGTCTATAACTAAGCAAACGCTCCATGTTCCTCTACCTTTCTGCAGCTGCGATACTACCCCTGATTTCCCATCGCACTCACTTTACACTCTGCTACCCGACCCTGTCCATTCTGAAACATCTAAAACACGGAAAGTCCTGAAGCCATTCCTGCCCTCGTGACTGTCGTGTGTCTGTGAAATTTCGGAACACACTTCAACCAATGTAACAATCACGCGAGCAGCATTGAACGTTTGTATCGCTACCTACCTGAATGTATGAAGTCAGCAATCTTCCGCCAATTCTGCAATTCCAGGAAGACCAGGCATATGATCGTTTGAATGAATAGCATATTTGTCAACTCACTTCATTGTAAAACGACTTTATTTGAAAACTCCGCTAAAGGGCCATTAGAGGCGGGCGTTATCTACACAGATGTCCATTTAATGTAAACACATACTTCACTCCATTCCTCAGCTCTTCTCTGAATTTCCTCTGTGTCAGTGTACAGATACAAGTATTGGTGCACATGCTCAGAAGCTGCAGCATGTACCCAAATTGTTGCAGGATGTATACGGGGGAACTGAAATATCTGTCCAGGTAAAAATAGTTTTGCGTTTGCCATTTTAGAGAATGGGCTACATAGGGCATCCAAAATAATATGAAATTAGCTGATATAGAAAACAACAAAATCATCGATTTTCTGCGTTTTTGCACCTCGGCATCTTTCTGATTGTTGCTGCTGTGCCGAAGTCTTCTGCGGACTTTATTTGCCGCAACGATATGTCTTAGGGTTAACCCGTTAAACACTAGAATTAATCCGATTGGTAGCAATGGTGTTAAAATACTCTCAAATAATTCTTATCCTCTCCATACGGGTGAAGTAGCGTATTCGTATGAGCCGATGCACCGCCACGGCGTGTTGTCAATGATGACGTAAGGTTCAAGGACAAAGTAAACCGGGGCACTTCTCCCGCAGCTCACTATAACCACGGTCACAATAACCACCGTTGCTGCTCTCTCTGTGCAATATCGTTCTCGGAGATTTCGACAGCAGATTGCGATGAAACGATCGAAGGTAAAAGTGACCGTAAGCCAAACAGAGCAGTCTATTGTTGCAACAACGCATATAAATGTCAGAGCGCATACAGGAGTGATGAGCAGGGATCGGGAATAAATGTCGATATAGTTGGTCTGTTCCACTAAAGCGACAACGATAACCACCATCAGATCCGCTGTTGCCATTCCAACCAGGTAACGGGTGATGCATTTGGAGAGTCCGCATTTTCCCCGAGATAGGATCACGATCGCCGTTAAATTAACTGCAGGAAATTTATAAACAAAATAGAAGTACGGTCATCTCCCTCAATGCCCCCATTCTACCGATGCCTGAAGGGTATGATTTGTTTGGAAATGGAAAGCAGAAGACAAGTGTGTGCGGCCTCCGTCGCTGCACTCCGGCTGTAGGACAATGACGGATGTGAGTGTCAGTGGATTGGTGACATTCCGCAGTTTAGAGTAAGGCATCCGAGTTCCAATACTCACGTACCGGCGAACAGAAGATCGTAAACAACCCCATTTCCATTATTTGGGGTGAAACAGTTGAAGGGATTCTTTGCAGCGGTGTCAAAGTGAAATGTAAAGATACAGTTTATCATTTACTGACTTATGTAAGAACAGATCTACGTATCGAAAAGAGACTGGACCGCCATTTAACTAAGCAGCCACGTTGTTAAAAGGTCGAAGTTTTACACTGATAGAAACTCGGACCTTGAAAAGCATAGACCATCATGACATCAGAAAGACTAGCGAGATGAAATTATGAAACAATTTCAAGATCGGCACGAACGTAATTGACAAAAGAAAAAAAAAATGACTTCGATTACAGTAGGAAAATGAAAATAAAGCAATGAGGTGCTTGAAAACTCTATTCCTGAAACTCTATTCAGCCGATAGTAGCACCTGTGATTAGTAACAGTGCGGATACCTCAGCAGAGTAACAGCAAGACGACGGCACTATACATAAATTAACCAGCTCCGGCAACTTACCGGGGATACCAACCGCTACAAGTGTGGGATAGAAAATGCTCGCGATGTAGTAAATCGCCGGATAGCCCATATTCCGTCAGAAGCAGCGTTCAGTTCTACGGAGCGTTTCAACTGCTCAGGTGGACTGATGATCGGTTTAGAATACTTTTATTGAGGTGAGAACAATTCCCTGAGGCACTTAACGTGGCTATCACGTCAGCGAAATTAATAACGACAAAGTGGACAAACACATATTAAACGATTTTTACTCACGGTTCCCGTCATGAATCTGACTCCTCAAGGGATATTGCAATCTATTTATTTTAAATAAAATATTATGCGAATTTTCCACGTTATTTTCCATGGTACATGACTTCAGCTATTTAAATAGGATTTTTTTTAATAACTTGCTTTTAAAGTAGGCATTCATCTTGAAGTCGATTTGCTTTGTAATATTTGACGGAGCAAATTCGCTTCTGAATTTGAGGGAAGGAGTTTGTTCTGGCAGGGGGACTGGAGAACACTTCTTTATTAACGGGGAACATTCGTTAATTCTTTTCTTTCGTTGGTTCCAGACATTTCGGGCGGTTTGTGTGATGGAAATCACAGTGACAGCTGACACGTGTACAATAACCTGCAACACACATATTCCTCCAAACAGGATAAACAATCCACAGTGATATTCCAGTGACCTGTGATCAAAAGGGGAACGCGTCCTCAGGAGATTATCGAAGGCTGTTGATAGTTTGAAGAACAATGTTTTCCAGCGCACACATCGGGCTTTTGGCAGGAACATGACCTGCGCTGGTCACTTACTCGAACACCCCACACCCGTGTCGTGCGATGCAGTCTACTTAACTTTAAAGGTATTCTCAAACCTGCCACTATTCTACCACTATTTCTAAATCCATTCTCTGTTTAAACAAAAGTAGCAAGTGAAATCTGTGAACAATCCGTAGGTTCCCAGGTTTTTCTATTATTTGATACGAAATTTTATTTTCCCCCTGAATTAATGTCAGATATATTGCCTTTCGATCCTCACTATAAGTATGTGCTGAACACCGGAACTGTTCATGCTCACATGTCAAGCAAACTTCCCTCGGCTCCTGCAGTACACCGTTCCGTGCCTATTGTGGTTCTCGGCTTATTGGAGAAAGTCTTAACACTCAGTTTCCATTGTGGAACTCGTACTATTGTGCGGCCCTCGGGTAACTCGAGAAAGTATCAGAGCTGTCTTCAAATTCATCCCTCAAAAATGAATCACTTCGTTCCCTTCTGGGTTGAACTCAATCTGTAACTTTTCCGCGCTGCCCTGCGTCCTGTCAATGCCCTGTTGTAATCTATGACAAACTACTATACTGTGCATAATTTCACGAACTTCCAAATCATTGAAAGTACAATAAACTATTCTTCCACTTCCTCATCCAAGTCATTGATAAAACACGAAAAAGCCTTGGATCTAAGGAAAAATCTCCGCAGGACACCTGCCACCAACATCTAGGGAGAAAACGCTCCATCCAGAACTATCGTCTGCTTCTGTGGGCGTCATTTCTGAATCCACCGGCCAATTTTCCCCGGATACCAAACCTTCTGACGTTATGAAAGGTCCTACCATTGATTTCCTTAACGGCTTGTTGAAATCCAATCATATCAGATCAATTATCCCCCACTTTAATTCCAGAACACTACGGAACAAACACGTTCTCCCATCAGTTTTCCTCTTCCAATTTTCTTCTTCTTCTTCTTTTTGTTTTACGGCAGTGTGTACCGAGCTTAATGGAGATTGGATCAGACGACAGACTTACATTCTAAATCCCTTCACACACACACACTCACGCACACACACACACACACACACACACACACACACAGTCACACACACACACACACACACACACACACACACACACACACACACACACACACACACACAGACCCTAACCTACACTTTACTCTTCCTTCTTTAGCCATCCTAGGACCCTATTCCGGCTTATCCATCATATCCTATAAAAAACCCTGTATCCCTTAAGAAAACTAAAAGTACCCTAACCTGTGCCCTCACACCCATGCCCAGTAACCCTTTTAATGTGAATTCCTGCACCCCCATTTCCCTTAGATTAATTCTCATCATCTCTCTCTGTACCCCGTACTTCTTGGAATTTAGAAGTACATGTTCTACTGACTCCTCTTCCTGACTTTCCTCACACAAATCGGTCTGGTGTTCTCCTAGCATTTACAATGTTTCGTTTAGTGCACTGTGTCCGAGCCTTAAACTAGTCCACACAGTTTCCTCTCTTCCATTGTCTCCGCCTTGGCTCGGGAGAGTACAAAGTTGTGAACTGTTCTTATCCTTCGCGAAGAAACGGGAAGTGGTTGCTCAACTTACTGCCGGAGCAACTGCTCCTTCATCCACGTCACCGCCGATTAACTGAAACATAGATCTAAGAGGGTCGTCTCATCTCGGGCCAGTGAATCCCATTGACAGTGTTCTCTGGAACTCAGCTACTACAGGACATTCACTATGTCCAAGGGGTTTGAGTTTGTTAATATGATACTAACCCAACTTGTTTGGAGCCGTCTGAATTCAATATACTGATGGACCTGCTCTGTACGCGATATCATATGTTCCTACAAATCGCGAAGCTGTAAAGGGGCTCAGCTGATGTAGAGAAATTATAACCTTCTGTCCTATTTCCAACTCCGGAAGTTTTGTTTGAACCTTGAAATAAGCTTTGCTCAGCTTATCCGTCTCCTATTATGTGCGACAACATAATGGGCCACCTCAATAGAGTCAATTAATTGCTGCTTGCATTTGTCCTTTCTAATACCACCATTCTCGGTTAATGATAAATCTAGTACAAAACAAGGATTCTAACCCTTTCGTTTTAACTAACATTGTCTTTAATGTTATGCTCATCCATTCAGCAATTGCACTGTATTTTGGTCGATAAGGGATACCAACTGTGCTTTATCCCAAACACTTTCATTAAATTTAGTATCACAAGTGCTGGGCAGCGGGTACCATGACTGATTGGCAATCGCCAACGGGTAAAAACACTCTCCGAATAAAATCGTGGCTGTAAAGTCAGCGGCTTTCAGGACATATTTGGGGAAGCCTCTTTCCAACTGATGACAACACAGACTAATTTAGACCTCCAGGGCATGGAGATGACTATGCAACAAAATAATCCTGTAAGATAACACATGTTCCTTCTACGGAGCCTATTTTAAAATACTTCTATAGCCAATTCATCTGGGTTAGTACTGGTCACAAAACAAACAATTCTTAAAATAATGTTGTAGATGTCCTCTCAAATTCGATTGTCAACACAGATTCTTCAGCTGTTCCATAGTTCTATCTGCCCTGGATTCCAACAAATGTCATAGTGATAATACATCATTTGGTTTCTTCCACGAAAAATCTGCCATTATTAAGCACAATACAATTCCGTGCTTGTATCCCTCGATACCTCATATACTCTTCAGAATCCTCTCCTCTTTGTACCTTTGCTAAATCCTGATCCTGTCGCTGTGTCGTGACTAAAGCTTTGTACATATGCAGTTAGGTGGTATCTCTGACAGCCATACTTCTACATGTGAATTCCATTTCATCAACCAATTTGATTCTGGTATGGCTAACTCATCAGCCTTCCAGGTCCCTTCCGGGTATGTCTTTAACTGAACCCTCGCCTTTTTTCATTCTTCTTGCCTTCTCAGGTATTTACTTCATCAAGGGAGCCGATGTTAACGGTTTGTCTACTATTGGGTTATAAACTCTGGACTCACATAACAATAAATATTCAGTAAAAGTCCAGAGTGTAAGGTAAGGGAAACAAGTGCGGAAATTATGGAAACTATGACGATTAAAGAGGAAGAATGACTGACTCCTTTAAGGAATAGAAAAGTGGATTAATCTCCGGGTCCTGACAGGATATTCCTTAGGATATTGAGGGAAGTTGGTGTGGAGATAGCAGGGTCTCTGACAGAAATATTTAAAATGTCATTACATCCGGGGATAGTGCCGGAGAATTGGCGTATTGTTCGTGTTGTTCCATTGTTTCAAAAGGGTTCTAAGAGTAAACCTAGCAATTATAGGCCTGTCAGTTTGACGTCAGAGGTGGGTAAATTAATGGAAAGTATTCCCAGAGATGGTATATATAATTATCTGGATAGACAGGGTCTGATTTTGAATAGTCAGCATATATTTGTGCGTGGAAGGTCATGTTTGACAAATCTTATTGAATTTTTTGAAGAGCTTACAAGGAAAGTTGACGAGGGTAAAGCAGGAAAATAAAACCTAAGGCTCAAAGGAGGGTTGTCTCTCCTTTGAGATGTTGTCTATATGGACTTCAGAAAGGCCTTTGACAAGGTTAGTTAGGAAGGTTCAATCGTTAGGTATTAACATTGAAGTAGCGAAATGGATTCAACAGTGGCTAGATGGGAGATGCCACAGAGTAGTGGTGTATACCTGTTTGTCAGGTTGGGGGCCGGTGACAAGTGGTGTGCCTCAGGGACCCAATGCGACCAAAGTTGTTTATCATGTACATTTATGATCTGGATGATGGGGTGATAAATTGGATTAGTAAGTATGCAGATGATACTAATTTAGGTGGCGTTGTGGATAATGAAGTAGGTTTTCAAAGCTTGCAGAGAGATTTAGACCTGTTAGAAGAGTGGGCTGAACGATAGCAGGTGGAGCTTAATGCTGATAATTATGAGGTGCTACATTCTGGTAGGAATAATCCAAATGGGACATACATGGTATATGGTAGGGCATTGAAGAATGCAGTACAACAGAGTGATCTAGGAATAATGGTGCATAGTTCCCTGAAGGTGGAATCTGATGTGGATATGGTGGTGAAGAAAGCTTTTGGTTTGCTGGCCTTTAAAAAACAGACCATTGAGTATAGGAGTTGGGAAGTAATGTTAAAATTGTACAAGACATTTGTAAGGCCGAATTTGGAGTATTGTGTACAGTTCTGGTCACCGAATTATAGAAAAGATGTCAACAAAATAAAAAGAGTACAGAGGATATTTACTAGAACGTTACGTGGGTTTCAGCACCTAAATTACAGGGAAAGGCTGAACAAGTTACTTCTAAATTCTTTGGAGCGTAGAAGGTTGAGGGGTGACTTGACAGAGGAATTTAAAATTATGAGGGGATTAGATCGAGTTGACGTGGTTAGCCTTTTTCCTTTGAGAGTACGGTGGACTCAAACAAGAGGACATGATTTGAGAGTTAGGGGGCAAATGTTTAACAGTAACCCGAGGGGGAATGTCTTTACTCGGAGAGTGGTAGCTGGGTGGGATGGGTTTCTAGTAGATGTGGCAGAGGCTGGTTCGGTATTGTCATTTAAAGTAAAATTGGATAGGTATATGGCAGGGAAGGAAAGGAGGGTTATGGGCTGAGTGCGGGCCAGTGGGACTAGGTGAGAGTAAGCGTTCAGCACGGACTAGAAGGGCCGAGATGGCCTGTTTCCGTGCTGTAATTGTTATATGGTTACATAAAGCACATGCGTATACAGTGAAAGTAATGAATCTTCCTGCCGGGAGCTTCGCTTCGCCTTGCATTGCCTTCCTGCCTGGACCCTCGCCTCGCTTTGCTTTTCTGCCTGCAGCGCCACCTCACCTTGCCTTCCTGCCTGAAGCCTCGCTTCGCTTCGCCCGTTTCTGGAGCCTTGCTTGTCTGGAACTGTCTGTCCATGTCCACGCCTGCGCGAGACAGGTCCGGCCGTCTTGACACTACCTAGCGTTGGGGACTGTCTCGTCTGGTGTTCTCTGTAATGAGTCCCGGCCCTACGTCCTGTACCCTAGGAAGGTTCCTGGCTCTGTGTTCCTTGTTCCTGTCTCTCCGTAGCCTCTTTTTTCTCGTCATGTCCATGTGCCTCGCCCAGCACGGGAGTACCTTGCCCAGCCCGGTGCTGGGATTCCCTCGTCCTGTGCTGAGTTTCACTTGTCCCGTCCAGGAGTCTGTCGTCCCGTCCTGTCCCTCGTCCTTGTCCTGTACCTCGTCAAGTCCTCGCCTTTTCTGGACTTCGAGCCCGAGTCAAGAACCAGATTCTGGGTCCTTGTCTAGTCTCCGGCTCGGAGTCCAAGGCCAGGCTCCGAGTCCTTAGTTCCATGTCTTGGAACCCTATCCTAGTCTAGTCCAAGATCAGGCCCTGAATCCTTGTCTCGTCAGGGTCCATGTCATGCCCAGTGTCCTTTCTTCTTCCCTTCCCTTGCTTCCTTCTCTCGCCTCGTCCTGTTCCTGGTAGTTCAGTGTCTGTGTCTTGCTTTTGGGTTCACTCCCTTTGCCCCCGTATGACAGAGTGTTCTTTTCGTTGTCTAATTCGCAATATCCATGCACAGTTTCCTGATTTCACATTGCTCCCTGACTGGTGTTTGTAGGCTATACATTTCAGATTATGTCTCCTCTTCGGTAGCTCTTACTTCTCTGCTGAAAGTTTGCCAGCAGTCAACTTATCTTAGTCTGCTTCCAGTAAGATCCATCATGGCCTAAGGCAGCTAATGGAGACCAGCTGGCGATGACAGCTGACATTGACACGTTGACACTTTGGGCCGTAACGTTGCTCTGTGTTCTATGACACGTGATATTCAGCACGTGAGAATTGCATAAGTAGTGTTCAGGCCCCTATAATTGATGAGTGAAAATACTAAAATAGATCCCGTATTTCAACAGAAATCGAGAATTGAATAAAAAGCGAAAACAACATACAGACAGAGAAGCGGAAAACTGCAGATGCTGAAAATCCAAGCAACAGACAGAAAAAGCAGGCCTGACGGTACCTATGGAAAGGATTGCTCTTATGGACAGAGTACAAACACAGGAAAATCGCTGGAGCCTAATATTATCGATCTAATGTTACTTGGAGAAGTATCACAGGAAAGGTAAGGGCTTTTTGGAAGAACTTTGTATCCGTTCTCGCAACTGGATCTGTCGGGCAGGATGAAAAGCAGCCAATGTCATTCCGTTTTTTTAAGGAGAACATAGATAATCCATAGAAATAGAGGCGGGTGAGTTTCCCGTGTGTAACATGAAGCGATGGGAGAAGATTTTAGGGAGATACTGGTCTCTATAAGGTATGCTAATTATCGACATTCCGTATCCCGCCAGCGGAACATGTCATGCGTTAAATAAAACAACTACTCAGAGTTTGGTGGAGATCCCGTGTGCGTCTGCGATTATTGATGTTCCGGAGAGATTACCGCTGGAACGGCTGCTGTTTCTGGCCTAATTGCAAGGGGAACGTTTAGCAGGATACATAACCACATTGATGCACAGAACGATATTGGAGTCCAAGTTGAAAGGTCACTGGAGTAGGCGTTACAAGTGGATATAGTGCTGAAGAAGGCAGGCAGGTTCTTCCACTTCAACATTCCGTGCATTGGGTATAAGTGACAGGATGTCATTGGACAGTTGAAAATAATTTTGGTCCGGCCTCGCTTAGAAAGCCGTGGGCAGTTCCAGAAGCACAGACCAGGAAGCAGGCATTTTGAGTGCTTATTATAAAGAACGTTTCTGCAAACGTCGATTGCTTCAGCTAGCGCTTCCGACCTTGAGGGGAGATGTGACAGACAGAGCATTATGAAAAGATTCTGCAGAACAACCAGTCAGAATCGTATTCCTGCGATTGAAGTATAAACTAATAAAGGCAAGCATTCAAGCTGAGAATGGAAAAAGATTGAAGTTCGTGTGCAGGGCAAGATTTTCAGAAGGAGATTTGAGGGGGCCTGGGAATCCTTGTCGTATAGTGGTCGGAATGGGGTTCAAGATGTTACCTATTGTTGTGGTCCTTATTGACACATCGTTATTTTAGTAAATTCACTCCTTTTAACGTGGGAGCTTGAGCCATGACAAATAATGCAAGATCCTGACGAAGATAGCATTTGAACAGCAAGCAAGAAGACATCTGTTTAATATCAGAGGTATAAATGGCATACGAATATAAGCTTAATTAGGTAATTATCGATGCGTAATAAGATTCATGTCTCAGAAATAGTCGTTGACGCGGAGTAATCAACAAAATTAAAAGACCTATAAATAAGGGCGTTTAGTGACACCAAAATGCCAGATTAAATACACTGTGATCCAAAATTGTCAAACAATAACAGATAAAGTCTTCCAATGTGGGTGTGGTCACTGTATCGGCCGTTGATTGGTTGGATAAACGTTGACTGCATTCTCTGTACTTTCCTTGCCTGCGTGTGACCGTATTGATGTAAAGACAATTATAATAGGCATGCATAATTGATATCGATGTTCTGTGATTGCCCACGTGATACCTACAGCGACCAGTGCAAAGTCTTATACAGGAGGGAATAACTTTAAGATGGCTTGAGAGAAAATATCGCCCAGATTTAGGAAACAGTTTTGAAACACAGACAGTCGATTCCCTATCAATAGATTGCTTTAGGAGGGAATAAAGTGTGGAAAAATCATATGTTCCAGAAATATGAGTGAAATACTTTACAGATAATTATCGCACTACCCTGGTTAATATCCTGCTTGGCAAACGCGGGGATGGCAAGTTCATAATATTGCAGTTCGGACTCATCTCCACGCAGTGCATTTGCGAGAATATTTTACTGTCTCCAGCCTCCACGCCATAAGTAACAAAATTGCTTCTGACTTCTCAACTACTAGATGTATGTCCCTTCTAATTACCGTGTTTTGATAGTCAGAAATTAATAATTAATCTTAAAGTATTCAATTGTAAACTCTCCTGAGACCGCGCTTTGAACCTTCATCGCTCACTCACTATGTTGCATCTGGATTCACAAATTTTGGGGGCCATGTCCATAGTACACTCAAAGCTGATACGCAGAATGACCATGTGGTTAAGAAGGCATACTGTGCATTGGCCTTCATCAATCGTGGAATTGAGTTTAACAACCGGGAGGTAATGGTGCTGCTATATAGGAACCTGGTAACACCCCACTTAGTGTACTGTGCTCATTTCTGCTCGCCGCACTACAGAAATGACGTGGAAACCATAGAAAGGGTGCAGAGTAGATTTACAAGGATGTTGCCTGGATTGGGAAGCATGCCTTATGACAATAGGTTGAGTGAACTCGGCCTTTGCTCCATGGAGAGACGGAGGATGAGAGGTGACCTGATAGAGGTGTATAAGACGATAAGAGGCATTAATCGTGTGGATAGTCAAAGGTTTTCCCCAGGTCTGTAATAGCTAGCACAAGAGGGCATAGTTTTAAGGTGCTTGGAAGTATGTACAAAGGAGATGTCAGGGGTAAATATTTTTTATGCAAAGTGTTGTGGGTTTGTGGAATGGGCTGCCAGCAGCGGTGGTGGAGGCGGAAACAATCGGATCTTTTAATAGACTCCTGGATGGCTTTCCTGGAATAATCGGTGGGTAGCCCCGCGTCTCTTTTGAAATACTGCACACCTAATTCCGCCTATTCAATATCTGTTTCTTAACCTGGTGTATCTTTCCTCACAGGCCACCCCATACTTGTCTGTATTAAATTCCATCTGCAATTTTTCAAGCCATTTTTCAGCCAGTCAACATCAAGCTAGAAGCTTGTATAGAGATACTGCCTGTAAAAACGTTCCCAATCTCGGGTTCATGCTTAATTCTACTGATTGTGTTTCCTACATCGTCATCTAAATCATTGAAATACATGATAACTAACAAAGGGGCCAGCATGAATCCCGCAGTACCCTTGTCACAGTCAATCAAACATCCACACTCTTCTAATCCAGATACGAACGTTCATCAATCTGTCCACAAACCAAGTTAAGGTCGTTGTGGAGTGTAACCTATTATTATCAAAGATCCCTGGAATATTGTAGACGATCACTTTTATATGCTTAGAAGAACGTAAATGTGGCGTCTTTTTTTTTGATACATGCCATCAGTTGTTATTTGTGCCTTTCGAAATGACTAGAACAAGCGAAAGAAATAAATAATTCTATCTCCCAGTTCAATGTGTACTCCATTTCACCTGCCGAGCTAAAGTCCCTCCCCCAGTGTCAAAGGCGGATGTGTTCGGATGAATGTGACAAAATAAAGCTGTTTGAAGTTGATTGTCGATGTTAATTGTTCAAGATTGTAGCCTATGTTAGAAACAAAACTGATCTGACAATGTTCCACTTCAGAAGCTGAAGCCACGTGTCTTGGAAATCAAATTGACAATGTTCACATTGTATTTAGCTTTAACTTGAAGCATCTTTGAGAAGAAAAAAACCATTGCACATTGATAGTGGGGAACAACACTTTACTATCAGTGTCTGTGTGGATGGTTGTCCCTGATGTGACTGACGTGGTAACCACACTAATTGCCTCAGTGGAATCGCTCTGAATTGCATATAAATGAGTAAAACCGATCACCGACCCATAAGAGCAGTTAGCGTATAACTGAACGCTGTTTCTGCCGGAATATGGGATATCCAGCGATTTATTACATCTCGGCAATCTTCCATTCTGTATTTGTAGCGATTGGTTTCCCTGGTAAGATGTTGAATCTGGTCATTATATGTGTAGCTAAGTCT
The DNA here is from genome assembly GCF_030144855.1 of Hypanus sabinus. Taxonomy (NCBI): domain Eukaryota; kingdom Metazoa; phylum Chordata; class Chondrichthyes; order Myliobatiformes; family Dasyatidae; genus Hypanus; species Hypanus sabinus. Next base: position 13,873 of record NW_026781025.1, read on the forward strand.
TGCTGTTGTTCCTCTACACAGATTGGACATTCCGCCAACACAAATTTTACCCTGATCTGATTCCCCCCCCCCATTGAATGGAGGGTTCAAGCATCTGATAGCTTTGTTTTCATCTTCCATATTTTTCCATGTGATATTTTTTTTCCTGTCAAATACGTTGGTGCCGATATTGACACAGTATCATAATTCCACCTTGATTGGCCTTCTGAATCGATACTGGTCTATGGTTCTCTAGGTCTAAGTCTTTGTTAATACAGATACTTCGACTTTACAAAAATCAACATGACAGAATTTTCTGATGACCGGCCAGTCTATTTTCCGGACGCAGGTCTTTTCTTCCATATATCAGGTAAACAGAACGTGTGCTTTCTGTTTCATTGATTCCATTTTGTTCCCACTACATATAATCCCTTCAGATGTTTCACCTCAAATAATGGGAATGCTGTTGTTTATAAAGCGGTTGATCGTTCACGTGTATCGTGGAAATTCGACGCCGCTCTGATCTGTCGGAAGGTCGCTGGCCCACTGGCCCTCCAGTCCATTATAGTCAGCTCGCTGTAATGCACTGACAGAGCCCACACAGCCTGGATTCCTGCTCCCCACTTCCCACACGAAGTATAGCCTGCATAACATGGAAAAAATATTGGGAATTCAAACAATTGTAGCTAGCGATGCTTCTGTTTTTTTCCACACCTCCCTCCAAATTACTTGTAGTTAATTTAGCTGCGATTGTGATCCTATCTCGGGGAAAATGCGGACTCTCCAAATGCATCACCCGTTACCTGGTTGGAATGGCAACAGCGGATCTGACGGTGGTTATAGTTGTTGTGTTAATAGAACAGACCAACTATATCTACATGTATTCCGGATTCCTGCTCATCACTCATGTATGCGTTTTGTCATTTGTCATTGATGTTGCCACTATAGACTCTTCTGATCGGTTCACGGTCAGTTTTGCCTTCTATCGTTTCGTTGCAATAAGTTGTCAAAACTGCAGGAAAGATACTGCACTGAGAGAACAGCAACGGTGGTCATCTTGACGATGGTTATAGTGATCTGCGGGAAATGTTTCCCCCTGTTCTTTGCCATAGAGCTTTACATGATTATTGACAACATACCGTGGCGTTGCGCATACACATACGAATACGCTACTTTACCCCTGTGGAAAATGTACGAAATATTGGATAACATTTTAACACCGTTGTTACCGATCAGTTTAATTCTTGTGTTCAATGGGTTGACAGTAAAACATATCATTGTTGCAAATAGAGTTCACCCAGAGCTTCGGAACAGCCGCGATAATCTGAACGATACCGAGGTGGAAAAACGCAGAAAATCGATGATTTTTCTTGTTTGCTACATCAGCTACTTTCATATTATTGTGGATACATTTTGTATTTCGTTCCCTGAAATGGCAAACGGAAAACTATTTTTATCAGGACAAATATCTGAGTTTTCCTGTATATATACTACAGCAATTTGACTTCATGTTCAAATTACTCAGTGTGTGCACCAATAATTGTATCTATACACTGGCACTGAAGAAATTCAGAAACAAACTAAAGAATGTAATGAAGTATGTATTTACATTAAATGGCCATCTGTGCAAATAACGCACATGTCCAATTTGAATTCACCCAAGTTTCCGAATAAAACTTGTTTGGCAAATATGTCATAAATTCAAACAATCGTGTGCCTGACCATTCTGCAATCGCAAAATCCACGGAGGATTGCACACGTCAAACAGTTATGGTCGGCCACTGGGCAATGATTGTTACATTGGTTGATTTACTCCGCACTGTCGCAGAGGCTTGACAATCACAAGGGGAGGAATGGCTTCTGCACATTCCCGGGTTCAGATGTTTCAAAATGGACAGAGTCGATTAAAAGATGGTAAAGGGAGTGCCATTGAAAATGAGAGAGAGCATGATGATAACACAGCAGCAGAAAGCGAAGAACCCGTGGAGAATTTGTCCATCGATAGACGGTGCGTCGAACTCAGAGCAGACAGGGAGCAATCACTAGTTTGAGAGTATTCTGGACAGACCTCAGACCCCATACCCTATCAAAAAAAACTTAGACCTCGAGGAATTATTCTGGAGATAAATTTTGGACAGGTGCCATATGAAAACGGTATTGTCGTGGGCAACTTAAACATCACTAAAATATATTGACATTTCCTCGCGTTAAAAGTTTTAGATATGACGGAATTTATTAGCTGCGTCCAGGAAGGAGTTCTGGCACAATGAGGGAAAAGGCGGACTAGCGAACAGACCATCCAGGTTGACCTACCAGAAAAAGAAAAGCATTAGGTGAAAGATTTCTTCGCAGGTCAACTATGCGAGATTTACTCTAACCTTCACCGCAATAGAGGCAGACACTATGGCATGTATTTAATTGCTGCTGTTGGGTAGGAACTTGGGAGCCGAATTTGAGAAGCGGTGTACTCCTTAAAATGCGCATCAGTTAATTCTTACTGTATTAATTGCATTGGTGTTCAGTGTAGGCTTGTCTCATTGAGGCGTGTACCGGTAGGTCGTGCAAAGTAACCCTTTGACAAGAGATATGGAACACCTCGTCATAAAAAAGAAAGAAAGATAATTAAGGTTCAGTAAGAAAAGAACAATCAGGGCCATGGAAAATTACAAGTTAGCCAAGACGGAAATTAAAAATCAACTTAGAAGGGGGCATGAGAAGTCACTGGAGAGTCGCATTCAGGTACGTGAAGAACAGGAGGGTGGCTTCACCTGGTGAGCAGAACCTTGAAGAATGTAGATAAAGCATAAAAAGGAAGATATGCAGGGACATGCTGGCGATAATAGTTATGCGTTGTAAACTTGTAAAACATTAAAATAAATCATTCTCAGTTGCCAGAATGGATTTACTTTGGAGAAAGTGAGCGAAGATATTGCTGCGCTTTTGGACGTGATATTTCCGTCTTCACTGGCCACAGAAGTAGTGCCGGAGGACTGAAGGATAGCAGATGATTGTTTTTTTCTTTGTTCAGAAAATTCAATAGAGATAGTCATGAGATTTACAGGCCAGCGAGTCTTCGGCAGCAATGCTCAAGCTACTGGAGAGAACTCATGGGGAGGGAATTTATGAACATCTGTAGAAACGTGCTCTGTTTGCGGATAGGCGGCATGGTTTTGTGTGGACTGGTCGTCCCTTGTGAGCCTGTTTGAAATGGTTGAAAAAGTGAAAACAAACAATATACAGAGGAGGGCAGAAACTCCGACGTGGGATGTAAAGTGGAATTTTGCAAAGTGTCTGAACGGACTATGTATGGTAGGTACATTCAGAGAGCCAGACAGCATTCCATCTAGGGAAAGCTGGTTGCGTGGACTCAGCATTGCCTTATCTCCGTGCAGGTTAATTTCTAGATGAAGGGAATTTTGGCTGGAGAACAGCGGCCTGTGATGTTCCGCAAGGAAGGTATAAACTTTAGTACAGTTTACAGCTATGTCTCCACTCTGCTATAACAACGTTCTGAAAGGTAGAGTTTAATTTGACCATCCGGCAGCACTTGGATAATTTATTGATTTTTGCAGACGATGTCCGTAAAATGCTGAATTTCAGAATGGAACTACACACTATGTGATCTGAACACCCGTCTACATATTACAGGGCAGATGCTTCAATAACATCAGAACAATAGTATACAATGCAAATATTAATGTCAACATTTCAAAGTCTCCAGCAGCACCTTCCGGTTCTCTCCAAATGGAACAACCTCAAAAAATGCGAATATATAATTCCTAATTCGAGCACACATGAATTTTTCCTAATGTCAAATTCCCTTTGAATAGTTGGTTACTCGTACCTGGACCAGATACACTCATATTGTGATCGCTTTACCCATGATTCAACATGGCCGGTGTGAAATCACCACCTCCCTCAGAAATCAATACCAAAGCAGACAAATAAAATAGCACAATATAAATGTGGCTGTGAGGCAGAACAAACATCCAAGCTTGCACTTTTCTACCTTCAAAACCGTTGTAGATAACTGGCGTATACTGACGAAACAGTTAGTTGCCAGTGTGAAATTGCTTATCCAAATTTTCTAAACAGCAGAAGAAAGATTTCTGAGGGTATTTGCTGCCCCACATACACTTAACACTTCATGTAATTACGGAAAGAAACCCTCACTCTGAAATTCACATCAGCTCCTGTAAGTTGATTAGACTCAACGAAAATTTAAAAAATCACAATTTCAGGTATTTATATCATTTTGTGAAACAGATTATTAATTCGAACATTCTGTTAATACAAACCTAGCAAACACACGACCGCTTTCCGTTCATTCACACACGAATTACCTCTCTCGATCTTTCGTTATCTCACAAATCTCCAGTGTTCTCCACAAATCTCCACAAATCTCACAAAATCGTGCAATATTATACATTTGCAACGCATTTGCACTTTAAACGATAGTAGAAAGTGACATATTTTTAAGTGTTGAAACAATAACAAATAATCCATAATTATAATCACACAACTTTTAAGAATCCTTTCGAGACTGATAACGATGTATCGTCCTCACGTTAAAACTCAACATATTTAAATCATGAAGTCGCCACTTCAGAAAACCTCCACGAATCTGATCACCAATCTCTGAGGACGGCATTGAGATTAAATGAAAGTTATGCTGAATAAGATCTGGTTTAATAACCCCCATTAACACCATTGAATTAATAGTTTTGGACCATTACCGATGCCTTTGCCAAACACACCTGCAGTCCGGAGCTATCGTGTTTACCACTTCATTAATGGAGTGAAGGTCTATTCCTTTAGATTTATACCTCCGTTATAATCTCACAACTGCACTTTTTTATTTACATGCTATTACCTTTCGTTTTACGAAGTCTCCAGGCTTCACTATGTGCAAGGACAGAGGGATCAGACAATACCAAAGACTTTATATATTCCTCGGTGCTGCGAGCCGGTATATCTTCAGGAAATAGAATTGAAAAAGTAGAGATGCAAAATGACTTGGAAGTCCTTGTGCAAGATATCCTAAAGGTTACCCTGCAGGTTGAGTCGGTTGTGAAGAAGGCGAATTCAATATTGATTTCATTTATAAAGGCATAGAATATAAGAGCTAGGATGTGATGTTGAGGCTGTATCAGCAATAAACCACATTTGGATCATTGTGCTTTGGGCTTTTTATTTTAGAACGGATATAGTGACATTGAAGAGGTTTCAGAGAACATTCACAGGAATTATTGCAGGAATGAGAGTGTTACCACATGCGTAACGTCTGACAGATTTTGGGCTGTATTCCCTGTATTTTGGGAGAATGAGCTGGAATCTCATAGAAACATTTCGAATGTTAAAATGTCTGAAGAGATTAGATATGACAAAGATATTTTCCATGGTATGGGATACTTAAACACGATTCAGGATTGTAGGACTTCCTTTTCGAATTGAGATATGGACAAATTACATCATTTAGTGGATATTAAATCTGTGGAATTTGTTGCCACGAGCGGAGGCAAAGTCATCGGGTGTATTTAAGGCAGAGATAGTTAGGTTCCTGATTATCCAGGGCATCAAAGGATATGGAGTAAAATGAGGGGAGTGGGGATGACTGGATGAAATGGATCAGCCCATGATTGAATTGCGGAGCATGACTCACTTCTGCTTCTATACCTGATGGTCTCCTGGTCTAATATATGTGAGTTATTCATGAACAAAAGCTTTGTCCACAATTTTATCAAACCGCTCATCAACCGTAATTGTTCCTACTGCTTTACAGTACTGAATGCTCGAATTAAGAAATTATTGGCAATACGAAAGCGTACCCCACTCAAAACACACCCATTCGTTACTGGTAACCCTGTGGATGTGCAGCACCGCTAAACCCTTGCACAGCCATAATCACTTTACTGGACAATGAAACACACAAACTACTACATCAATGCTCAGGGCATTCACACAGCATCGAGCGAAATCGAATGGAGAACGATACCCGCACAATAACCCCTCATGGTTTCCCTGGATGGGTAATTGTGGGGAAAGCTCTCTCCGGTCCTCCAAACCCGTGAGGTTCAGAGAGCTTTTCCACCCCAAACCCCGGTTTGTGTGGATGCTCTGTACTTTGCTACCCTGTTACAACTGAGTGTCAGGAAATACCAGACAGTACACAGCATACGAATCCGGTGGCCACACTTTTCAATTCCACGTTCCATTCCCATTCTGATATTTCTATTCATGGCCTCCTCTATCGTCAAGATGAAGGCAATTTCAGGTTGGAGGAACAACACCTTACATACCGCAGGGTAGCCTCCAAACTGATGTCATGAATATTGACTTCTCTAACTACAGTTAATGCCCCTCCTCCCCTTCTTACCCCATACCTGATATATATATATATATATATATATTTTTATATTTCGCCCTCCCCCTTTTATTCCTCTGCTTGCGCATCACTCTGCCTGCTCTCCATCGCCCTTCGGTGCACCCCTCCCCCATTCGTTCTTCCTAGGCCTCCAGTCCCATGTTCCTTTCCCTTCTCCAGTTCTGTAATCCTTCTGCCAATCACCTTCCGAGCTCTTAGGTTCACCCCCACCCCCTCATACCTTCTCCTATCATTTCGCATTTCCCCCTCACCCTCTTACTTTCAAATATCTTACTATCTTTTCCTTCAGTTAGTCCTGACGAAGGGTCTCGGCCCGAAACTTCGACACTGCTTCTCCCTAGAGATGCCGCCTGGCCTGCTGTGATCCACCAGCATTTTGTGTGTGTTGTTGTTTGAATTTCCAGCATCTGCAGATTTCCTCGTGATTGTTCAGCGACAATGTTGTCCGTGACTACTGGGCATTATCAATAACAGTATGATTGTGCGAGAAGTATTTAATGAAGTGGGATATTGTTATGATTTATTGCTTTCTGGTCGTATCTTGTTTTCGTGGTGTCCATCGTGAGGCTGGAGAGACAATGATATTATGTACTGTAACGTTTCCGCGACAGGCTAGAATATGTCTAGGGGGGAAATTCCAGCCACAAGCCAACCCCGGCTCCCGTATACGCAGGTGCTGTGGAAAACAAGCTAACGCAGAGTTGCGCACACAATATCTAGTTCACACCAGATGCAGGTATATAATTTCCTTTAAGGATTTTACTAGAACTGAAGTGTTTTCTAACAATACAGAATTAATGAAGGAAAATAAAATAAGGTAAAAAGCGCCAAAACTTATCAGAGTTCAGTTTATTTAGTGCACATCGTAGGAGCTCAACCATCGAACCGCTCAACTATCCTTCGCTCTCCTCCGACCTCCACGACTTCGCACCTGGGACCAGACGAAGTGATCGACTGAGCAGTGCGGCACACGTCCACCTTCTTGGGCATCTTCTTCCCTGCTCCCGGAAAAACAAGTCGCGAAATCCCAGCTCGCAGTCCCATAAGAAAAAAAAAACACCCTACCCCATTGGTTAACAAATGGATATAATTCTTATTTTTATCGTGAAATTTGAGCTGCTTAATTTAAAATAGTAATGATTAGCCGTTTTTATAACAAACAATTAGCTCCATGAATGTGTCATTTCCTACTCAAAAATCGGCAGAGCACCATAGTTATCTAATAAAGAAAGTTGTTTTATTTTTGGCAAATAAAATTAATTATATGTGTTTCTGAAGGTGGAAACCGTTTCCTGAAAAAAAAAAAATCCTGCCTGATAAGCCCACTGCAAATCTTTGAGGAAATTGCAAGCAGGGTAGACAAAGGAGATGCAGAAGATGCAGTGTACTTGGATTTTCAGAAGGCCTTTGACAAGGTGCCACAGATGAGGCTGCTTACCAATATAAGAGCACATTGAATTATAAGGAAGATATTCGAGTGGGTGGAGTGGTCGGCAGAAAACGGAGAGTGCAATAAGGGATCCTATTCTGGCTGACTGCCAGTTAACTTGGTTTTCAACAGTGGTCAGTTTTTGGGCAGTTAAACTTTGCAATGTATGTCACTGATTTAGACTATGGTATTAATGTATTCGTGGCTAAATTTGCTGATGATATCAAAATAGGTGGAGGAGATTGTAGTGATGAGGAATCAGAGATCCTTCCTGTAGTCAGGCGACCGGAACTGAGCATAGTACTTCAAGTGGGGTGTGGCCAGTGTCCTGTATAGCTGCAACATTACCTCTCGGCTCCTAAATTCAGGTCCACGATTGAAACTCCTGCACAACTCTCAGCACGCACGCATTCCTCTGTGTTAACTTTGCAGCCGCACATCAACGCCGATACGCAGCTGCCGCATTCCTAACTGTATTTTATTTAAGCGGAGTCGTCACCAGGCATCCACAGAACTCTGTCCTGGACCAGCACCCCACAAATGTAGCGCCCAGGGCTATCACTTGTGTATGTCCAGGGGAAAATCTGTCCATTCGCCAAACCGTCAAATGCACACTGATACAAACTTGCACACATAATATCATACAGTACAGAATGTATATTTATAGAGTACACTTTATAAATCTTTTTTTATCATTAATTAAAAGTAAAATCAATACCATATAAAAAGAAAATAAGAAAGACGCCAAGACATATCAGAGTTCAATCAATTCGTGTACAACCGTTGGAGCTCAATTAGCGAAGCCGTCGGCTTACAATCTTCTACAAACTCCTCTACCCGCCACCTGGGACCACCTCGGTGGTCGACCAGATCGCGTCCTTTCTCTTCGGTTCTCCTCCCGAAAATCCCGCGCACTCACTCCGGGTTCCCACACGTACAGATCGAACAACATCACTTCCATTGGTTAGTTCCTCTGTTATCAATAATTATAACTGAAACATTCAAACTAAACAGAACATTACCTCATCAGTTATCTTCAAAGAAGCAATTACATTATAATTCCGCAGAGAAGCCATTTTATATAAGCAGTTAATAGTTAACAATGTATTTAATAATCTGAGAACACTACATGTAATATTTGAACCTTTTTAGGCAACGAAATGCCAATGCGCATTAAGGAAGTTTAAGATGCTCATGACAATACCGGTGTTAATATGGCACCTGTCCAAAATCTATCTCTCAATCAGCTCCTACCTGTCTCCGTACGTCTTTCTTTGGTGATTGGCTGCGGGGTTTGTGGTCTCTACAGAATACTCTGAACTGAGTGATTACTCCCCTTCTGATTCAGAGTACTACTCACTGACCATCAATAGACAAACCTTTCATGGTGTCTTGCCTTTCTGCAGCTGGATACCAGCGTACTCTTCCTGTGTTTCAAGGACACTCCCTTTGCTCTCTTTTACCCAACTCTGTCCATTTTGAAATATCTGAACCCCGGAATGTCCAGAAGCCATTCCTGCCCTTGTGATTGTCAAGTCTCTGCGATAGTTTAGACTAATTCAACATATGTAACAATCACTCCATCCCATTGAACGTTTGCCCAGTTTCCTACATAACTATATGAAGTCCTCCGTGGTTTTTACAAATTTAGTGTGACCAGGCATATTATTGTTTGAATTTATTAAACTTATTACAAAGCTACGCATTTATAAACTGTTTTATTCAAAATCTGCGCTTAATTGAAATTGGACCTGTGCGTGCGTTATCAACACAGATGGCCATTTAATGTAAATATGTATTTCAGTCCATTCTTTAGCTCTTTTCTGAACTTCCTCTGTGTCAGTGTATAGATACAAGTGTTGGTGCACATACTAAGAATTTGCAACATGAACCCAAATTGCTGGAGAATATATGCCGGGGAACTCAAATATCTGTCTTGATAAAAATAGTTTTGCGCTTGAGATTTTAAGGAACCAGCGACATAAGGCATCCAAAATAAGATAAAATTAGCTGAAATTGCAAACAATAAAATCATCGATTTTCTTCGGTTTTCCACCTCTGTATCTTTCTGATTATCACTGCTGTTCCGAAGACCTTTGCGCACTCTATTTGCCGCAATGATATGTCTTACAGTTAACCCATTGAAAATGAGCATTAAGCCGATTGGTAGCAATGGTGTTACAATGCTATCCAGTAATTCGAATACTTTCCAGACGTGTAAAGTAGCGTAATCCTGTGTGAAAGCGCAACGCCACGGTATGTTGTCAATAATGACGTAAGGTTCAACGGCAAAGTAAAACGGGACACTCCTGCCGCAGCTCACTAGAACCACCGTCACCATAATCACCGTTGCTGTTCTCTCAGTGCAGTATCGCTCCCCGAGCTTTCGACAACATATTGCGATGAAGCGATCAAAGGTAAAGCTGACTGTAAACCAAACAGAACAGTCCATCGTTATAATCCGAAATACAAGTGTCAGGGCGCATACAGGAGTGATGAGCAGGGACCTGGAATACATGTAGATATAGTTGGTCTGTTCTATTAACGCCGCAACTATAACCACTGTCAGATCCGCTGTTGCCATTCCAACCAGGTAACGGATGATGCATTTGGAGAGTCCGCATTTTCCCCGAGATAGGATCACAATCGCCGTTAAATTAACTGGAAGACATTTGGTGAGAAAAACAAAGAAATATCGTTAGCTGCGACTGTGTGAATGCCCACCATTCTTCTCATGCTATATAGGACATGTTTGTTTTCGAACTCCAGTGTGTGCGGACTCTGTCGATGGACTCCAGCTGTAAGACAATAATAAAGACAAGACAATAATCATGTCAAGTCAACTTTCATTGTCATTTCAACCATAATTGCTGGTACAGTGCAGAGTAAAAATGAGACCAAGTTTGTCAGGATCATGGTTTGAAGTGGCAGTGGGTTGGCGACCTCCCGACAGTTTAGAACCAGATATATGATTTCTACACTTCACGTACCGCTGACCAGTTGATCGCTGCATAAACAACATAATTTCAATTATTAGAGGTGAAACGGCTAACGGGGTTATTTGTAGTGAAATTAAAGAGATTTAAAGCATAAGTTACACTTTACTAACTTGTTGGAGAACACCGGCGTGTTCGAAATAGACTGTCCGTTCATTGGGAAAAGCTGCCATGTCGTTGTTTTATGTGCGAAGTGCTTGCATGGATCGAGACTCCGACCTAGACCGCCAGAGACCAGTCTCGTTTCAGAAAACCAAGGCAGGTGAAACTACGAAACTATGTCAATATTGGCACCAACGTAATTGACAAGTTTAAAAAAAAACACTGATTAACATATGGAAAATTAAAATAAATCCTTCAGTTGCTGCAATACTACATTCTTGAAACTGTTTTCAAATGAGAATAAAACTTCGTACAAGTGCAGGGCAACAGAAGCAAGACGCCGGCGCCAATACATATAGTGACCAGCTCAATGGATCTTACCAGGGATACCAACCGCTACAAGTGTAGGATAGAGAATGCTCGCGATGTAGAAAATCGCCGGATATCCCATATTCCGTCAGAAGCAGGTTTCGGTTGTACGGAACGTTGCCACTGCTCCTGTGGACCGGTTAACGGGTTTATAAAGTTATATGCAAGGCGAGCAATGCCAAAGAGGCAATTAGCATGGCTATTGCGTCAGTCGCATTAGGGACAGCCAGCTACACAAGCACTGCATTAAAATGTTTTTCTTACTCTGAGACTGTGCCAAGAATCTGTGTCCTCAAGAGACGTTATAAATTAAAACAAAAAGATAATGTGCACATTGCCAGTTTAATTTCCAAGACACCTGTCGTCAGCTGCTGAAATAGGATATTTTCTGATCCCTGTTCGTTCAGACTCAGTATCAAGTTTATTATCACCAGCATATGTCGTAAAACTTGTTAACTTAGAAACAGCAGTTGAAGGCAATACACAATATGAAAGAAGGAGAAAAAAGATAATAGTAATAGAAATAAATAAATAAACAAACAAACAATCAAACAAATAGATAGATAATAAATATATATATATATAGATATATATATAAGAGTTCACGTATATTGAATAGATTAAAATTCGTTCAAAAACTTTAATCAGTATAGTAAAAAAAAGTGATGTAGTGTTCACGGGTCCAATGGCCATTTAGAAATCCGATGGCAGAAGCTTTGAACGGCTAAATGTGTGCCTTCAGGCTTCTGTGTCTCAAAGAGGGAGTGTCCATTATTAAGCACCGCCAGCACCCAGTGCATGCCCTTTTCTCACTGTTACATTCAGTTAGAAGATACAGAAGATTGAAGGCACACACTCAGCGATTCAGAAACAACTTAATTCCCTCTGCCATCCAATTCTTAAAAAAACAATGAGGTTTTGGACACCACATCACTTTGATTAATATGCAGTGTTTCTGTTTTTGCACATTCTTTTCTAAAATCTATGCAATGTTCTTAATTGATTTACTTGTTTATTTTGTATGTTTTATTTTATTTATTATTTCTCTCGCTCTGCTCGATTATGTATTGCATTGAACTGCTCCTGCTAAGTGAATAAATTTCATGTAACATGCCAGTGATAGTAAACGTGATTCAGATTCTAATTCCTACCAGAGAATGAGTGAAAAAAAAAACGAGAATATGAGCATGCGCATGGTACTTAATAAAGGACGCAGCATTTTTGAGCAACCTGTCCTTGAAGATATCCTTGGCACTTCGTAGGCTTGCATCCAAGATGGAGCCGAATAAATTTACAATCCACGGCAATTCTTTTCGGTCCTGTACAGTAGAACTCCGACCAGACAGTGGTGCAGCCTGTCAGAATGCTCTACGATGTACGTCTATAGACGTTTTTGCATGTACTTGTTGACATCACAAATCTCTTCAAACTCCAAATGCTTGCTTTATAACTGCATCGATATGTTGGGACCAGGTTAGTTCCAAAGATCTGGAGACCCAGTGACTTGAAACTGCTAACTCTCCACTTCTGACCCCTCCCTCTATGAGGATTGACATATCTTCCTCCGCTTTACCGTTCATGAAGTTCACACTCACCTCTTGGTGTTACTGACGTTGACTACCAGGATGTTGCTGCGACACCACTCCACCAATTGGCATATCTCGCGCCTATACGCCTTCTAGTCCCATATGAGTTTAATTCGGTTTTCGTGGCAATAAGACTACCATCTTGCTAGTCTATTGCCACGAAAACCGAATTAAACTATATAAAATACAATGCATTACATCGGCTCTGAAATTGTGTGCTGAAAATCCAAATTGTGAGCTGATGTCCCCATGACACTCTGATGAGTCACCACATCTTTTCTTTTGATTCTTCAGGTGAAAAATCACGTTTTCTTCCAATTTCTCATTGAGACATATCAAACTAAAACAACTGAGAGTAGTGTAAGGCCCGTTGTTATTTATCATCCATGTGGTAAGATATTGTCCAAACACTAAGATTGTATGGGTAAGTGTTTTGTATAGATGTACGTCAGTCACATACAATGTGCAGTCAGATACGCAATCAGATCAATCTGTGTTGTTACATTTGGTGGCCTGGTGGAAGAAGCTTTCCCGGAGCCTGGTGGTCCTGACCTTCATGCTGCTCTACTGCCAGACGGAGGCATCTGAAACAGTTTATGGTTGGTGTGGTTGGTGTCCCTGGAGATCTTCCGGGTCCTTTTGACGCACTTGCAGTACATGTCCTGCAGAGAGGAATGTTCACGTCCACAGATGCGCTGGGCTGTCGCCACCGCTCTCTGCAGTGCTCTGCGACTGAGGGTTGTACAGTTCACTTACCAGGCGATAACACAGCCAGTCAGCATGCTGTCGATACTGCCCGGGTCGAATGTCCTGAGGATTTGGCGACTCATGCCAATCCGCTTCTGCCGTCTGTGGATCAGGCGCTGTTGTCCTTTTTTCACCAGACAGCCAGTATGAACAGTCTAGGTGAGATCCTCGATGATGTGTAAGCCGAGGAACTTGAAACTTATCATCGTCTCAACTGCAGTCCCATTGATGTCAATACGGTCTCTCCTGTTCCTCCCGTAATCTGCAATCTGCTTCTTCTTTTTTTTTTTTCAGCAATGAAGGAGATTTGTTTTGGTACCACTGTGTCAAAGCGTGAATTTCTCGTCTGTAGGCTATCTCGTCATTGTTGGAAATAAGGCCTACCAATGTCGTGTCAACTGCAAACTCGATCAGCTGGCAGGACCAGGCCGTAGCAACACGATCGTGGGTCTATCTGTAGTAGAGGAGGGGAGTCAGGACCGAGCCCTAGGGGCCTCCTATGATAAGTCTTAGAGGGGCTGTGGTAAGTGAACTCATCCTTTCCAACTTCCGACGATCCGTCAAGAAGTCTAAAATAAAGCTGGGCAAGGCGGAGTGCAAGCCGAGGTCTCTGACCTTCTTGTCGAGATAGGGCGGAATGATGATGTTGTATGGTGAAATATAGTCCAATAACAGCATTCTATCGTATGCCTCCCTTTTCTCAGCTGAGTGCCGTGCTATCGGTTTGCCAAGGCTGTTTATCAATTGGCTAATTGTGGGTTGTCCAGTGTGCGCGGTAACATGCTGAAGATGTAGGCCTCGACCAGCCTCTCAAAGCATTTGTTTATGTTTGAGGTGAGTGCAACAGGCCACGTGTGATACGCAGAGTACAGAGCCCCCGTAGCTAATCCGCTGTTTCCGATGCTCTTTTTTTCCCGTGACGCCTCAGTTGGCGCTGCCAACATAGAGTCTCCTCGACTACGAGGTCACGAGGCCTCGGAACCCCAGAGGGCCGCCTCCTTGAGATTTCGACAAGCGACTTGTTGTGAGCACTCCGGAGCGTGAGCGTGTAATAATCGAAGTTTGATTAACAAACCTGTATTCGATAAAAATACATTCACCCTGAAAAGGGGAAAGGGGCATTCTGTTTCCGCAGATGTGCTCGAAGCAGTCGCTGTTAAATGCCATCGTCGACCCGCCCACTAGGCTCCGAGTTTGCCTAACTCAGCCACCATCCTGCTCCTTACATGGGTGTTTTCTATGAGCCTTCACTCCATAAATGTTCTTCTTCCCCTCTTTAAATATATACATCCACAGAGGTCCTGAAACGTAAGATCTGGCTTCCCATGGTAAATGTCCAGTCCAACTTTTGAAAACGTACATACTGACAGAGTGCACTCTGGTCCCGGAAGATTATCTGTCCAGGTGACGAACAACAGAAACCATTAAGGTAAGTTCTGCCGCTTGTGAACAGACTGATTTAGGAAGGTTGACTGCAACACGTTCTAGCTCCACTCTTTCCTCGTCCTTTACGTATATAAACGATACAGTAAACAGCTCTCCGTCCTGATGACCATCTGTCAATAAGTATCCTGAAATCGGAACTTCCCAGTCCTACGACTGTGTTTCCCTTTTCTGAAGGGAATGAATGGTCCTTTCATTTGCTGTACTACGACCACCCGACAGACACTCTCCGTAATGAGCTGATGGCAATCCGTCAATAAATATACGTAAAAAGGAACTTTCCATGCTCAGGACTGTTGACTTCCTCTGTTGAATTGAAGATGGGAATGAATGGTCCTTTCCTTTGTTGTACTGTTATCACCTCATACTTATGACGTGCACCCTGACAAGTACAATTGTCAATGAGCATTGCAGCAAAGCTCATGTTCATTCTAACATATTCAACTATAACACTACAACCTTCACATTGCAGCTTCAATCGGATTATCGAATTTGACTGACAGTTGCATTCTTAATTCAGTCATCCAAGTGAGTTGGGACATTGTTGTTTAAAAGAATTACTGGATTAAGGCCCACAACATGCGGGAAATGATTACCTATCCAAAACATTAGGATGTTAGGATGTTGTATAACTTGTTATACCGGAGTAAGTATCTGATATGCAAATGCCAATTGCTCCTGGTTAATTCTTCTTGAGGAATAAATCGTTTTACTGGTGAAAGCGACCGCAAAAGTGACAGCCTCGGAGAGGCTACAGTCTTATAAGAAAGTGATTCTGCAAGTTTAGTTTAAATATCTGGTTTAGTTTTAACATCTAATACCGCGTTAGTGTTCTGGCTTTATTCCTATGGAACACCTGTCTTCACCAGTTCTGTGAGTGTGTAAGAATTGGTGCCAACGCCATTAATGTGATCTTTGCAATAGCTTGTGAAATAGATTGCGGACCTCAATCCTCCGAGGTCAGTGGGAAAAGGTAGTTGTGCCACGACATCTATACGCATTTATCGAGCCACGCTTATATCCCGAGACCACTCCCCAGTAACTAAAATGCTGCCTCATGATTTGAGCTGTTTCGGCTATATTTGCAAACCAATCATCTGTAACTGTTGAATTAGTTCTTTAGGTACTCATAATGCTCCGTTCGGGTCTCTGTTTGTATCAACCGATCATCTATCTACAACATACAGTAATGCTCGGGACACTCAGCACGCTAAACAGTGTCCATGCTATGGATATTTCGGACCAGGGCCTCTTTCTGTACTGGAAATGAATGGGGAAAAACGCTAGAATAATAATACCCTCACCCCTAATAGAAATTAGGGGTGAGGGTAAGGAGGAAAGCTAGAAGCTGACAGGAAAAGCCAGGTGGGTAGGAAGGGTAAAGGGCTGAAGAGGATGGAATCGGATACTAGACGATAATGGCTGTTATGGGAAAGGGGAGGAGGAGGCGGTCCAAGAAGAGGTAATAGGAGAAGTGTTAAGAGGGTACTGTGGGGAACAGAAGAAGAGAGGATGGGGAGGATTTTTTTTATATATCTAGGAAGATATAAGATTATTTGGTGGAGGCATCCCTCAGTGACCCCAATGGAGTCGAAAAGTCATAAACCCGAGGAATTCTGCAGATGCTTGAAGTCAAAGCATCACAAGATGCTAGATGAATACGGCAGGTCAGGCAGCATCTATGGAAATTAATAAATATTCACAGTATGTCACTGGGGTCCAGACACGGCCTAAGTGCGGAGTGAGAGACACTGAAGAGGGTCGATATTTCACAGACTTGAAAGCGAATAATGTTGAAGGGGAAAAAATAACAATAAACGCAACGCCAAACCGGGCCGTTAGCTGCAACAATCAAATGGAAAGCGAAGCCGACACTGCGGTGGAAAAGAAAAACTAAGAATAAAACGAGTACCCCTAGTTTTCAGAGTCAGTCACCTCGACAGGCCAATTTTTCAAGCAAGGCGGAATGCAGATAACGAAGAGCAGCTTTGTCCAAGTCTCGACAAATACTACGACGGAATGAGTGGCGTTAAATACTTACACAATGAAATAATTAGCTAACACGTGCATATTAAAGGGCCCCGTTGCCGAATCTGAGGCGCTGCCGAATCCATGGTTGTGACATGTTATTCTTCCGGACCAAGTCCCTTCATAAAGGAAATGCCCACTGTATCATGTCTGAATGTAGGGGATTTCCACTCGGAAACCATGGAGTGATATCATGGATCTACTGATCTCTACAAACACAAATATCTTCCTCTGTAGAAATAGTGGTATATTCACAAGAATCCATTAATATATAATATGTTCAGTTTCCCGCGTAATCCTGGACGCACAAAAAAAAATACACTTGTCTATAGTTTTGGTAAATAAGTCTGGCAGCGAAATCCGTCTCTAAAATAAATTTATTAATGACGGAGAAGAAACACCATGGCAGTATTATGACTAATGAAGATGAGATACTGGCATTTGGAAAATGCCCATTTACTGCAGGAATCCTGGTGCAATTTAAACAATTGATATGGAAGGATTGACCGTTCAGGAGCTTCTCATTCGATCTCAGAGATTCACAAATTCTGCTAAGTCGGGAATGTAATTGAGGTGCCATTGTTACGTATTCAGGCAACAATAAATATATGTGTTCGGCAAGGGTTTTTGTAACAAACAACTCGTTTATTAAACACTGAAAACAAACCCCACAAAAGTAAACAAACACTAATGTAACCGGAAACAGCTGTTGTGCGGCAGCTTAAACAGTTCTTGAACCGATGCAGCTCAAACAGTTCTTAAAAGTAGTATTGCCAAAAGTTCAAAAATGCTCACAGTCCATTTAAAAGGAGAGACTTTACAAGACGATTTAAGTTCTCTTTCACGTCGTTTTGTTTCGATCCCCGGTGTCGAACTTTTCCCACGAAGAATTTACGGAACGAAACGGCTTAAAATCACTGACCTTTCTTTTATCACACTGTCCTCAATCTTCTGCTATCCCGCAGAGATTAACACGAGAACAGTCAACGAATTTCTTTCCAAATAAGGATTAAATAGGGTCGAACCCATTTCACCGTCGAAATAGTTTCTCCTCGATCTTTAACTCCCGAACTCCGATCTTCACTCTCCACTGATTCTCAAACTAGCAGTATTGTAAAGAATCTGCTGGCAATGACCTTTTAAACTTTAGGCAATAGATAAAACTTCATCTTTCAACTAAACTGCGTCATCACGTTAAATCACGCAGCAGCATGAGGTCAACTTGGCAAATCCAGCAACGAACTTACCCTCCTCACAGGGTGGGGGCTTCCTTTTATAACCTGTTAAAAAAAAACCTGTCACCTGATCCCAACTGCCGGGAAAATGACGTCACTCCAGCATCACAAGACCATTACCTCAAGTCCAGTATAGCGTCAACCCCAATCACGTGACCACTGGCATGTCACGAGTACGTAACACCTCCCTCCAAAAAAAAACGAACAAAAATTTTTAACAACTGCTTACAAGAAAACAAATGTTTGAATTTTATAGCATACGTAATATACAATACCATCATATAACAGCATATAACTCACAATACAGTAGGAGTGTTACAATTGGAAAAAAAAAACACTCCATATAAAAATTGCATTGTACACTCAACATCGAGATAGATAATCATCAACCACATTATCTTTACCTTTATTATGAGTTATCACAATATCGTACTCTTGTAACATCAAACTCCAATGTAATAATTTTCTGTTTTTGTTTTTCATCTTACTCAGAAAAACTAACGGATTATGATCAGTGTAAACAATAAGTGGTTTTTGAGTTGTACCAACATATACCTCAAATATTCCAAAGCTAAAACAAGAGATTACAATTCTTTCTCTAATGTCGAATAGTTTCTTTGATGCTTATTAAATTTCTTAGAAAAGTAAGCTACTGGATGATCAACCTCATCACCCTCATTCCTTTGCATTAATACTGCTCCTGCAGCCTCATCACTAGCATCCACAGCCAATGAAAAAGGTTTTGCAAAGTCAGGTGCCTTAAGCACAAGTTGTTGACATATCATCGTTTTCAATTTTTCAAATGCTTCTTGACAAGGCACTGTCCACACAAACCTCATCCTTCTGCAGAAGGTTAGTTAATGGAAGGGCAACATTAGCAAAATTCTTACAAAGTTTTCGATAATATCCTACCATTCCCAAAAATCTTCTGGGAGTATTATTCCCCGTTGGAGTGTGAATCTCTAAAGTTGCCAGAACTTTTGCCTGAACAGGAGCTACCTTACCTTGACCCACAACATAACCAAGGTAAGTCACAGTGGCATGTCCAAATTGACTCTTAGCTAAATTAATAGTTAAGTTATCTTTTGAAAGCCTTTCAAAAAATTTCTCCACCGCAATAATGTGTGCTTCCCGAGTATCATTTCCAGTCACGAAATTATCAATATAAGCATCAGTATCTTTCAATCCCTGAATCACAGAGTTAATCATCCTCTGGAATGTACCTGGGGCATTCTTCATCCCAAATGGAAGATCATTATACTCATATAACCCAGATGGATTAACAAATGCAGAAAACTCTCTACCTCTGTCTGTTAATGGAACACACCAATACCCTTTCAATAAATCAATCTTTGTACGGAACTTTGCTTTTCCAACTTTATCTACATAATCATCTACTCTAGGAATTGGATATGCATCTGTTTTCGTTATAGCATTCACCTACCTATAGTCTGTACAAAACCTAATACTACCATCTGGTTTTGGCACCATAACACATGGTGAACTCCAATTCGAGTTAGAATGTCTAATAATATTATTCTCTAAAATGTATTCAATTTCTTTCTCTGCAAATTCACATTTTCCCATGTTCATCCTATATGGATGTTGTTTGATAGGTTTGGCATCTCCAACATCTACATCATGTGAAGCTATAGTAGTCCTTCTCGGAACATCTGGAAACAACTCCTTATATTTCAAGATTAATTCCTACATCTGTTGTTTCTGCTCTAGCTGTAAATGTGCTAATTTCTCATCAATATTTTCCAGAATGGTTGAATTTGGTAAGCTAACAGTAACAATGTTGGATATAGAATGAAATTCAAATGAATCATTTATCATGTTCCTAGTTAATTCAAACTCATTCTCACTGACTAAAACAGTCATAGTATCAGATTGTTTCTCAAAATATGGTTTTCTCTTATTATATGGCAAAGTTGTGTTGACTTTCTACGATCTGGAGTTTTTATCACGTAATCCACATCATTGACTTTAGACACAATTTCAGAAGGACCATGAAATCTAGCTTGTAAAGGATTTGTCTGCACTGGGAAAAGAACCAACACCTTATCTCCAGGCTTAAACATCCTCATCCTAGCTTCTTTATCATACCAAGTCTTTATTTTCTCCTGAGCCAACTTTAAATTTACCTTGGCTAAGCTACAAGCTTTATGTAACCTGTCCTTAAATTTCAAAACATAGTCCAACAAATTAGTGTACTTCCTTACTAATCCACTGTTCTTTCAATAAAGCTAAAGGTCCTCTACCTGTATGCCCAAACATTAGTTCAAATG
This sequence comes from Hypanus sabinus, assembly GCF_030144855.1. Classification (NCBI taxonomy): domain Eukaryota; kingdom Metazoa; phylum Chordata; class Chondrichthyes; order Myliobatiformes; family Dasyatidae; genus Hypanus; species Hypanus sabinus. The sequence goes on from NW_026781025.1 coordinate 34,463, forward strand.
GACTAAAACCTAAAGAATCCTGTACCGATTTCCTTACTGCAAATAAAAGTACGTTTATTCCCTCATCCCAGTCACTTTCATTTTCCACACAATATGTCCTAATCATATTCTTGAGGGTAGAATGAAACCTCTCCAAGGCACCTTGCGACTCTGGATGGTATGTAGACGAAGTGATTTGCTTAGCTCCCTATTTATAAACTACCTGTTGAAACAATCCAGACATAAAATTACTGCCTTCATCAGTTTTTATCTCCTTAGGTAATCCAAAATAAGAAAAGAATTTGATAAGGGCCTTTGTCAGAGTTTTAGGTTTTATATTCCTAAGTGGTATTGCCTCTGGACATATAGACGAAGTACACATGATAGTCAACATATACTGATAACCAGTTTTTGTCTTTGGTAATGGACCAACACAATCTACAATAACTTTAGAAAACCGTTCACCAAATGCCGGAATAGGTTGTAATGGAGCTACTGGTGTAACTTGATAAGTTTACCCACATTTCATAAGTATGGCACGTTTTACAAAACATCGCCACATCTTTTCTTAGACCAGTCCATTAAAAATGTTTTAAAATCTTGTCCACAGTTTTCCTTACCCCTTGATGTCCACCTAAAGCCACACTATGAGCTAAAGTCAAAATTTCATTTCGATAAACTTTAGGGACTACCCGGTAAACAACATTCCAATCGTCACTTGCAGGAATTGTTGGCGATCTACACTTCCTCATCAACACTCCTTCTTCCAACTAATATCCTGCTGGCATCTTCTTAATTTCACGACCTAGTAAAGCTTGCTCACTTAATTTTATAATCTCAGGGTCTCTATTCTGCTCTGCTATCATCTCCTTCCGAGACAGAGATAAATCTTCATTGTCAGACTTCCTCCAAGAATCTTGTTCAAACAACGAAGATGAGAAAGTCCCTGACACATCCTCAAAACGCGAATCCTGCGTTGAACAGTCTGGACTAACAACCTCATTCTGCCCATCAATCTTTTTAGCCATAGCTCTAGTCACAACACAGGAAGAATCTGTGTTAGAATTCAACTCTGGTTCCTCTGACTCCATTGTCAAATGCACTTTAGGAAAAACTTGTCCACCTGCCAAGTCATTACCTAACAATAAAGAAATACCCTTCACAGCTCAGCTATGCTGTAATCCTACTTTAACAAATCCTGTAACTAACCCTGAGTTTAAATTTACTTCATGTAAATTTACAGGCATAAAATCACTCCCAACACCTCTTATGTAATTTACCTCACCAGTATCAGACTCTTCATTAAACTTCAACACACTGTCTAACATCAGTGATTGAGAAGCTCCAGTATCCCTAAGGATTTTTCTTGGCACCATAGTAGATCCTTCTTTCAAGTATACAAACCCTTCAGTTATAAAATGATCATATCCCTTTCTAACTTGGTCAGACTCTAACAAACCCACATTTGTGTTTATCAAACCCTGTAACTTTACAGATGCTTCAGTATGTTGCACACAAGCATCTGGAACTTATTGCTTCTCTTTCTTTTTCAATCTGAAACAGTTAACTATTACATGGCTAGGCTTCTTACAATAGTTACAAATAAGACCAAACTGTCTTTCCTTCACAAGTTTTCCATCCTCCTTACCTTTCTTATTAACATCTGATTTAATTTCTAATTTAACTTGTCTCCATGTTATTTTTCCTCTTAAAACTTCTGCCCAGAGGAAATTTATTCTTATGGATTAAAACATACTCATCAGCTAGTCTAGCACAGTCGTGCAATTTATCAGTATCCCTGTCATTTAAGTAGGTGCTTACTTCAACAGGAATGCTTCTTTTAAATTCCTCCATTAACATCAGCTCTTTCAATGTATCATAGTCCCCATTTAAATTTTTAGAAGAAACCCATCTCTCAAAACACAAAGCTTTATCATAGGCAAATTCCACATAAGTTTTATCCACAGAGTTTTTCAAACTTCTGAATCTTTCCCTATAAGCTTCTGGGACTAATTCGTATGCGTTTAGAATATGAATTTTCACAATATCATAATCAAGAGCTTGAGCAGCATTTACGGCTGTGTAAACTTGTTGTGCTTTACCTTTAATTACACTCTGTAACAACACTGACCATTTATGTTTCGGCCACTCTAACATCCGAGCAATAGTTTCAAAATGTTGAAAATAATCTTTCCACTTCTGTTTCACTAAATGTAGGGACCAATTTAATTTCTTGTCTAGCAACAAACGAATTTTTAGAACCAGAAGACTCTTTCCCAACTTTAATTCCTCCATTGCATATGCAAATTCTCTCTGCTTTTGTTCAGGCTCTAATTCACAACGCTCTAACATCATTTGTTCGATTTGCAATTGCATCTCCAGATTAGTCATTGGAAATGACTCTAAAATCGAATCATCGAAAACACCCGAATCCACATAGTGTGACTCGATTTTTTCTCTGTATGACAGCCTTAGATGTATTCGTCAAAATACCTTTAAGCTGCAATCTACGAGCTATCTCAGATACCTCAGTTTTTTTCGCCATCGCTAACAACTCCGCATCTGACGAAACCAGAAACTCATCAATATTCATTGTTGCCAAATACCACTCACAAGCCAATCAAACAAAAGAATCGAGTATCCCCCTTTTCCAAAACACCGACGCAAAATTCAGGAAGCATCTAAACTCAAACGATCCAATCCGGACGCAGTCCCCATATTTATGTTACGTATTCAGGCAACAATAAGTATATGAGTTCAGCAAGGGATTATATAACAAACAACACTTTTATTAAACAGTGAAAACAAACCCCCCAAAAGTTAGCAAACACTAACGTAACCGGAAACATCTGCTGCGCGGCAGCTTATAACAGTTCTTAAAGCGATGTTGCAAAAACAGTTCCTTAAAGCGGTTTTGCCCAAAGTTCAGAAATGCTCACAGTCCATTTAAAAGGAGAGACTTTAGAAGACGATTTAAATTCTCATTCACGTTGTTTTGTTTTGATCCCCAACGTCCAACTTGCCACGAAGAATTTACGAAACGAAACGGCTTAAAGGCACTGAACTTTCCTTTATCACACTGTCCTCAATCTTCTGCTATCCCACAGAGATTAACACGAGAACAATCCACGAAATCCTTTCGAATAAGGATTGAATAAAGTCGAACCCGTTTCACCGTCGAAAGTAGATTCTCCTCGATCTTTAATTCCCGAACTCCGATCTTCACTCTCCACTGATTCTCAAACTAGCAGTGTTGTAAAGAACCTGCTGGCAATGACCTTTTAAACTTTAGGCATTAGATAAAACTTCATCTTTCAACTAAACTGCGTCATCACATTAAATCACGCAGTGGCATGAAGTCAACTTGGCAAATCCAGCCACGAACTGCCCCTGCTCACAGGGTGGGGTCTTCCTTTTATAACCTGTAAAATAAATCTGTCACCTGATCGCTACTGGCGGGGAGAATGATGTCACTCTACCATCACAAGACCATTACCTCAAGTCCAGTATAGCTTCAACCCCGGTCACGTGACAAGGGTACCACTGTCATGTCATGAGTACGTAACACAAGCAAGAATCTTATGTGATTTTTCACCTAATTCGTAATATTTGTTTAGTTCTCATAATTACTTTTTCTGCACGATATGTCTTGAGTGTATTATTTTGTATTTTTTTTATTAACAAGTTGTCTTCGTTTTTTTTCTGTCATGTATATTTGAGATTGTTTTTCTAACTTTATGATATCTTTTTCCAATTGATCTATTTCTGCCATGTATTCCTTCTTAACTTTAGATGTATAACTTATAATCTGACCCCTTAAATATGCTTTCATCGCTTCCCATAATACAGTTTTATCCTCAACTGAATGTAAATTTGTATGCAAAAAAAATTGAATCTGTTTTTTCATAAAATCACAAAAATCTTGACGTTTTAATAAAATTGAATTAAATCTCGATCTATAGATCGATTCCTTCTTATCCATCATTATCATTGTCATTATCAAGGGGGAATGATCTCACAGTATTCTTGCTTTATATTCCACACCTGTCACTCTATCCAGAATATTTTGGATAATACAAAAATTAATCCTTGAGTAAGTTTTATGTCTATTTGAATAAAATGAATAATCTCATTCTCTTGGATTATTTTTTCTCCATATATCAATCAGGTGTAAATGTTTCATTAATGATAAAGTTAGTTTTATTACTTTCGATTTTGTAGCAACTTTAGTTGATCTATCCAAAACTGGATCTAAACAAAAATTAAAGTCTCCACCTATTAATATTTTATCATGTGCATCAGCCGAGTTTAAAAAAAAAACTTCTTGTATGAATTTTGTATCAGTTTCATTTGGTGCATAAATCTTCATAAAATTCCATAATTCTGAAAAAATGGACAATGTATAATCACATATCTCCCCACAGAATCAATTTTATTTTAATTATATTTTATATTTTCATGTTATATTTTAATTGTTAAAGTTTTATTAAGCAAAATTGCAACTCATCTTGGTTTTGAATTAAATAAAGCTGCAATGACATTTTCAACCCAATCTCTCTTTAATTTCTTATGTTCTGTTCCTGTTGAAGGTGTTTCTTGTAAACAAAAGCTATATCTCCTTCCATTTTCTTAATACATGTTAAAACTCCTTTTCTTTTCACAGGTCCATTAAGTCCATTAACATTAAAACTTTAAACATTAAGTAAATTAATCATTCATAATACTTTGGGAATTCTTTGAAATTCTCCATGTTGGTATGAGTCTCTCCCCAACCATCCAGGCAAAAAAGAAGAAAAGTAGAAAAAAAGGTAACTAATATATAAGAAAAAAAATAAAATACACCCAAACTAACGTTGCGAATAAAAAGAACACAACACTACACCCCCCATTTTACGGGTCCTGGCAATTGCCATGATTGTACACGTGAAACTCGCAGCCATCAATCAGGAGCTCCTCCAGCTCCCCCGCAAAAAAAAAAAGAAAGAAAATATGTTAATGAAGAAAAATGAAATAAAATTAATGTCTCTACTCCCAATTGATACTCCTCAACTATTTTTGTTTTCCTTATAAATGTCCGTCAAATCCAACCTTATTTCAGTCTTCATCATTAGTCCACTTCATTTCTATAATTCTTTACTCTTCTTCGTGGACATCAGGTAATTCTTGTACAATTTTCTCCGCTTTCCGGTAGTCAACGAAAAATGTTCTTTCTTCGTTATCCAGGAAAATTATCAATTTTGCTTGGTAGCTCAATAAAAATTTATAGCCCTTTTCCCATAAAGATTTTTTTCACTGGATTAAATTACTTCCGCCTCTTCAGAAGATCGTAACTTATGTCTGGATTAAAAAAAAACTCTTTTCCCTTCTATTATCAATGGCCCATTTCTCTTTTTAGCACCTTGAGTAGCTACCTTCAAGATCATTTCTTTATCTTGGTACCTTAAGCATTTTATCAAAATTTGTCTTGGATTTTGATCTTGTTGAGGTCTTGGTCTTAAAGCTCTGTGTGCTCTTTCAATTTCAATTACTTGGCTTCCTTCTTTCATTTCCAAAATTTTCGGAATCCATTCTTGAATGAATTGTATTGGATTTTCTCCCTCTGTACCTTCCATAAGACCAACGACTTTAATATTATATCGTCTACTACAGTTTTCAAGCACTTCCATTTTTTCCAACATCCACTTTCTTTCCATTACCCAGGCAAGATTATTGCCTTCTATCTTATCTATTCTTTTAGTGTTTTCTTCCATTTTTACTTCCATCTCCTTATTTTTTATACATCTTCTTTTGTTTTTCCACCACATTATCGAGTGAATTCTGCATTCTTCTTATATCTGTTATTATAGCTTTTAATTCATTCATCATATATATCAGGATATCTCTTATGTCTCCTTTAATCTCCTCCTTCTTTTCCTCTTCTTCATCCTCTGTATTTCACAAAGAGTCTGATTGCACTTCCGATTCACTTCCAATTTCACTTCCAGCCGTAGTTGGGATTTGTAGTTTTGTTAATATATGATCATGCATATTCGTTTCTTCGCGCATGCGTTGCTCTTGCCGTTTCTTCTCAGAGACCGCCGACATTGCTGCAACTTCCTGTCCTGCTTCATCAGAAGTGCCATGCACTTCGCCGGGAGGAGATCCAACTTGAGTCAGAGGCTTCGCCGAGACTGTTAGGCCTTTTTTTCCCCGCCGATTTACGCAGTCTTCTAAGTAGTAGCTTTCTTCTGCTTCGGTTTAGGAGCCATATGGAAAAAATAATCCTGAGTTGCTTATAAATAGTTTCCGGTGGGTATTTATTAACTCTTCTTCATTTGAACCCTATTTTATTACTTTTTACGAGGCAGCTGGATTCCCAACGTCTCGACCCTAAGTCATCACATGACCCCCCCCACCCCCATCCCTGGGGAATTTCAACAGCAGTGTTAATGAAAGGAAGAGTAAGGAGCCTTCAAATTAAGGTGATTCATTCCTCCATAATCCCGTCCGACTCCCGTCCTTTTATATGAGAAGAAGCTAGTGCCGGCCTGAGTGTTGGAGGGCCGAGTGAATCTCAGTGAAAAACCTACCTAATATACTCCTCCGAGGCGTTTCTTCCCGGTCCTGAGGGCGCGTTGAATCGAGCCCGCGGACGACAGTGACCTGGAAGGGATCTGCTGCCCCGGCGGAGGTTCAGTGGTGCAAGAGTCGAGAACTTTCACTGACTGAATTTCTTCCAAATCCTTGTAAACGGATCTGATTTCTGCCTAATAAGGTGCTGCAATTGCCCCAGACTCTTGCTCTGAGAATGACATCTGAGACTCCGTAGCGGGAGTGTGTCGAGTTCCTTTGTTTCAGTGCAGAATAGACCCCAGACTCTCCCCCAGAGGTCTACGTGTCTTTAGTCAAAACAGAAGCCAGATCACAGTGACGGACCTCATCCGTATCCGCTGGCATCGGGAGCGTGGTGGAAAAAATACTATTTATAGAAAAACAAGGTCATTTACTCTTGTTATCTTTACCTTTAATTCTGACAGGCCCACACGAACTTTGTACGCTACGAATTTCATTTGGGAACGCATCCCACTTACCAGAAAACATCCGTCCCCAGTCGACATTTGCTAAGTATTCTGATATCGTCAAAACTGACCTTTCTCCAATGAAAAACCTCAACGCACGGACGAGAACGAACTTTTTCCATATTTACATTGAAACCAATGGCATTGTGATCACTAGTTACAGAGAGTTCGTTAAATCAAGCTTTTATCTCTTGCACTGACTCATTAATTTCATAATAGCATTTCAAGTATCGCACACGTTCTCTGCGGGTCGTAAAATCACAAATAAAAATAAAAAACCTTGAACACATTGGACGGTCTCCTACCCATATAGTCCTTTCAAAGTGTGGAATGTTAGAACTCCTACTCTAACAGCGTAATGATTGGCAGTAAACAGCGATATCTCCTCAACATTGGTCATCTAAATACTATTGACTATCGGGTGGTCATTAACGTGATCACACCTTTTCTCTTTTTCAGTTTCACTCATAGAACCACCATAGTTTAATTCGGCGTCTGTCCTGACTGAAGTCAGCCGTGACATTTTCGCTGACTATTGACGCTACTTTTCCTGCTTTAGTCCATCCCGCTCTATCACTCTGAAACAAAGGAACTCAGGGATACTGAAATGCCAGACCAGACTCTTCTGCAACCAAGTCTTATTAACGGCTAAGTTACCACGATTCCAGTTTTTTTTTATCCAAGCCCAGTGTTCATCGGCTTATTCTCCGATACTTCTATTGCTGACGTATATGCAGCGCAGGAAACTACTCGTACCTTATGACGTTGTGTGAGATCTTACCAACATGTCTGCACAATCTCTGCACTAACTGTTCTTACACTTTAGTTACCATTCCCCTGCAAATACAATTTAAACCTAATCATGCAGCGCTAGCTAACCTTCCATAACCTTCCAGCAGGATATTAGTACATTTCTAGTTCACGTACGAATATTCTTTATCAATAGGTCTCAGGTTCCCTGGAAGAGAGATCAATGATCGAAAAATCCTATGGCCTGTCTCCTACACTAAATCCTTAGCTACGTGTTGATCTGTATCATATTTCCATCTCTCCCGTGATTATGACGCAACAGGTGTCGCTGTCACATCGCCGAAGAAACTGCCCTCCACCTCAGCACCAAAATCTCTGAATTTCCACTGCAGAAATTCGTCATTCTTCCTACCGATGTCAATGGCACCGAGGTGGAGCCAACCCCTGCCGGCTCACGCTCCTACAGAAGAATGTTCAAGAATTATTCCAAGTAGTCCCGAACCCTGGCACCAAGGTGGCAATATATCATCCAGGAATCTGTTCTTCCCTTACCCTTCTGTGTCACAGACCATACACAGTGCCGGTGATCCGACCTCTATGTCTTTCCCCTGCTAGGTCATCCAACCACAAACGGCATCCAGGTGTTGCTGACGGTGATGGCCATGGAGATAGTCTGCACTGGGTCTTTAAACCCTTTTTCTTCCTGATTGTCACCCAGTTTTCTGTGTCCTGCACCCTGGCTGTCCTACCATTCTATATGTTCTGTTACATCACGTCCGTAGCCCTGAATGAACCGGAATTCATCCAGATTGAACTCCAACAACTTAGGGCGAATTGGTACAAGCTGCAGCTGTGTGCACTTCTCGCAGGTTTCGCTATCAGGAACTCTAGACGTCTCCCCGTCTTCCACATCCCGCGAGGAGCCTTTTACTGAGTCGATGGCGTGCAGAACCTGACCCTGCCTTATTTTATGTGTTCAGTGCCGTTAACACTGGATCAGAGAACCTGAGCGAATTACGTTCTCTAAAGCGTCTCATCTCTCAGAAAGGCCGCTGCTCTTTCGTCCAAAACACACTGTTTCTGTTTCCGCTCCGTCAGATTAAACATTGTTCTACAAGCCTGAACAACATTCTGACTGTAATAACTCATCCATGACGGAATGATGAAGCAAACACAGGAGACCAAACGGCCTTTCTGCACGATGTCTTATGTTCTTGTGAACCTTGTCACATCTTCGCTTTCTTCCACAATCATCAGATTATTGGGCCTTGTAGTCTACATACCAGCATCCATCTGTAAAGCAGCGCTGCTCGGTATCATTGAACCTCCTGCACTCAGTTTCAGTTGACGTTATCACGATCAACTCCCACCCAGCTTTCAGATTTAGTTCTGTCTATAAACGTTTATTTCTCCGCTTTCCTAAATGTGAAAACAATGAGTCTTCCAAACGTTCTCATCTATCTAAACAAACGTCCTTCCCTGGTTCTTGCAGAGACAGGTCTCACAAGTCTTCGATGTGTATTTTGTTTTACAGCTTCACTTTCCACTGAAGTTACCTAACCTGAGAAAACTGTAACACTCTCGCTTCATTTCCAATTGGCAGGATGATATGCGTGTCTATAACTTTACTTCCAAATCAAGCATTCATTCCCTTCTCAAACACAACTCAAAAGTGGCCAGGATGGCCGAGTGTTCCAAGGCGCCAGACTCAAGGAATGAAAGGTCTTCTGACATACGGGAGCGTTCTGGTCTCCATCTGGGGTCGTGGGTTCGAATTTCACTCCTGACATAATTTGTCTTTAAGCGTTCAATCGAGGTGATGTTACTTTTACAAACAAACCCTGGGTTGTTGAGGTGGATTAGAAAACTGGTTGGAAGATAAGATTATGTTTTTGACACTGTTCATCGCATTATGACAGATTTCAAGGTGAATTATCTCGTCCTGAAAAGTCAACTGTTTACACTTACCCACAGATGCTGCCTGGACTGCTGAGCTCCTCCTGGCACACTCAGCTGATCAATACAGAATAGTTTCGAAAGTGAAAATATTTGTTGTCAGAATATTCAACGGTTGGGCACGTGAGTGTACACTATCACTTTTTGATCAAATGTCCGGTGTTGGATGGGTAGCAACTGTTCTTGAACGTGGTGGTGCGAGTCCTGAGGCTCTTGTACCATCTACCCGATGGCAGCAGCGAAAAAGGAGCATGGCAGGATGGTGACGACCTCTGATGCTGTTTTCCTATGACAGCGTTTGTGGATGTGCTTAATGTCTGGCAGTGCTTTTCCCGTGATGGACTGGGCAGAATTCAATAAACTTTTTAAAGATTTTCCTTCAAAGGTACGGTATTTCCGTACCACGTCTTGATAGACAGACAATATACTCTCTACATAGAAATTTATCAAGGTTTTTTTATGTCATGCTGAATCTACGCTGTCTCCTAATAAAGTAGAAGAAATAGTAATGCCAACAATTTAAAGTTACTGACGCTGCCCGCCTCTGATCCCCCAAGGAGAACTGGCTCAAGGACCTCTGGTTTTCCCTCTGCTGAAGACAACAATCGGTTTTGCCGACATAAAGTTATGGGGTGTTGGCACATCGTGTTTATAACGATCCCCTCTTAGTTGAAATGTATGTCCTAAGAGAGGATCGTTTAAAGACTCGTAAACCCTGGAATGGAGATAACGTCTGCGTTCTCTACCATTATTTATGCCTCAAAATCTAAGAAACGTCTATTAGATTCCCCATCACCTCTGATGCTCCAGAGAAAAAGAACAAGTTTGCCCAAACTTTCGTTATTACACAGCCCGTCGAATTCAGGCATGGGCAAACTACGGCCCGCGGGCCATATGCGGCCCGTAAAGTTTTTTAATCCGGCCCGCAGAACTTGATGAAATTATATTAATAAACTTTGTTTACGTTTTTTCCCCGCAATTCTGGCGTTTTCCCAATAGATGACGCACTCTATATACTTTGACCTTTGTTGAGGTGCAGCGCATTACTCCACATTTGCGCTTTACTCTTTGTTCGGCTCGACCTATTTGTGTGAACAGGCGTTCAGCGTCATGAGCTTCAACAAAGCCAACCAGAGATCCAAGTTAACTGACCAACACCTCAGATCCATACTGAGAATCGCCACAACAAATCTAAATCCAGACTTTGATGCGCTGGCTATAAAGGGAGACCAACAACACTGTCCCCACTGAAATTAAAAATAAGTTTCTTCGTGGTATTATGTAAAAAGTGCATTTGAATTTTTTTTTTCAATAAGCCTTACATGTTACATGTCATTTCTGTTAAGTGATGGACATGAGTAGTGCGCAGGTGCATGAACGTTCTCAAAATAAAAAAATGCGCTCCAGATCAAATAACGCGTTCTGCATACTGGCGCGCTGTTATTGTTCTGTCTTTGTGCTGGTCGTTGTTGAGTTTTGGCACAGGGGCAATTGAATAAGAAGGAGCAGGACAAGTAGACCTGCATCTCCTACCGTTTTTGAAATAAAGACAGTCACGAGGAGAGGGATGATGATAATATCTTGAAGGATAACAGAATTTTCAGTGCTTTAAAATAATAACTGTTATTATTAAAAAAGCTGTATTTTATTCATTTAATTTTCAGTGTTTTAAAAGTCATTTCAATAAATAGCTAAATACCATGGGACTTCAAAGACAGATATTTTATTGTAATACATTTGTTCATTTTCAAGTTAAAGCACATGTTTTCTACATATCCCATGATATTTTATTTTCTCTTATGAGGTGTATTACCAAAATACACCGTCCATCTGCTCCTGGTCCGGCCCCCCTGTCAAATTTTAGAACCCTTTGTGGCCCAAAAGTCAAAAAGTTTGCCCACCCATGGTCTAATTTCTCTAATTCAGGTAGCATCTTGGTGATGCTCTTCCGCACACTCTCCGAATACTCGTCATCCTTTCTCTGGAGGATGGCCTGAACGGAGTGCAGCACAATTCCAGTGCTGTGATGCTGTCCGCTCTGATTCCGCACATGCTCGCAACCTAAGAAAATGCATCACGTCCATATTCATTTAGAATCCCAGGATATAGAGTGTATTTGTATGTATACCCTCTCATCAAAGCAGTCATTCAGACTATTCCGAAATTCAGCTGTTTTTCTGGCAAGTGGAGAGAGTACTGCAGAGCGGTCAGGGTGGCCGAGTGGTCTACGGCACCAGACTTAAGGCGAGAATAGTCGCTTCCTAGTAAACGCGAGTGTTCTGGCCTCCAAAGCGTGGGTACGAACCCCACTCCCGACAAATAATCTGTTTTTCACGTGCTGCTATTTATAATGCAATCACTGTAATTTTACTGCAGCGATCAAAGCGTGGTCTGTTTGGGAGTATGAGAAAGATGCAATTTAGATAAATATTCTGTTTTAATCACAACAGAGAGCAGAGCAACGGGATACATGGGATTCAGGCTGCAGAGTTTGATGAGAAAGAGGCCGCTTTGAAGAGTATCTGTGTCACCTTCATAACCGTGGCTGTTGTTTGGACAGAATGACATTGCTGCCATTCAAACACGTTGTTGGTCTCTATATGGAAACGACATTTTACATAGTCGTTCTTAAGTGTACATCTGTCGCGGAGCTCCGTAACGTGTGTTTAACACCTTTCTGGATTTGGGCATATCGGATTGATCATTCTGGACTGGATTATATTCAGTTTCCGTTGTTTAACAGGCCACTCTTCCTTGTTTTGCAATGCAAATATTTTAAGTTGTACAGCATGGAAAATAGCCTTCTGTCCAATTGGTTCAAAGTTCAAAGCTGAAAGTAAATTTTGCATCACAGCATATCTGTAGCATATATCACCATTTGCAGCAATGAGATTGACATTCCTGCGGGCATCCAAGAAACATAATAAATTCCATGAAGGACCGCACTAACAGGACGGTCAACGCACTCGATGTGTACAACACAGCAATCTGTGCAAAGTCAAGTGATAGAATAATGGTAATAGCAATATTATTTGTTATATTACGCAATAATCCAGGGCGACTATGAAGCTCACTGGAGTTTGTTTAGATTTAACCTCTCTCAGAGACAACCAGATGATTTACACATTGACAGAGGATCGAATATGCACGATTTGAAATTATTCACGTAAAGCTGAAACACTTAATACAAATAGTAAATATGATTTCAAAAGTTCTAAAATTAAAATTTGGACAAAATAAGCGTATTCGATTAAACATAAAGAGAGTTGCAATTGAGGTAGCATAATGTATAACAGAACTGCAGGATACAGTACAACTGATGGATGAATACTCTTACTTTATGTGTTAATGACTTGGGTGCTGGAATTGATGATCATACGGACAGGTTTGTGGTCGAGATGAAGATAGGTGGAGGTGCAGGAAATCTGGAGGAAGTAGAAAATCTACAAAAGGACAGAGGAAGATGAGGAGAATGGGCAATGAAGTGGCAGACATAAAACACTGCCACAAAATGTATGGTGCTGCACTTGAGCAGAAGAAATAAAATGGAAGACTATTTTCTCATCGCAGAGAAAATTGGAAAATCTGAAGTGCAAAAGGACTCAACGTTGTTCGTCCAGCATTCCCTGAAGGTGAACATGCAGGTTGCGAAAGCGGTGAGGACGGACAATGCGATGTTCGCGATCATTTCCAGAGGAATGGGGTATGGATGCAGCGATGGAATTTTCAGGTTTTAAAATGCACTGTTGAGGCCTTACCTCGAGCATTGTGAGCAGTTTGGAGCCCCTTGACTGAGACAGGTTGTGCTGTCACTGGAGACGGTTCAGAAAATTATTCCAGGGTTGAAAGCGTTGCCATGCGAGAAGCATGTGGTGGTTCTGGGTCTCTACTCAGGGGAATTCAGGAGAGTGAGTGGTTCGCGCATCAAGTCACCCCTTGGACAGTCTATATCACTCGTGTCACCCAGCTGACAACTGGACCGTCTCTCCCGGTGTCTGTCACTTGTGTCTCCCGGCGGCTTAGGCGCTCCTGCTCCATTACTAAACTTAGCTTCCCTCTGTTTCATCAGCTGCGGATGAATGTTAGGAACCCCCGCTGAAACCTATCAGCGAGACCTCTCCCGGAAAGGGATGCCCTCGGTTGCTTTAATACTGTGGCAAGTACTCTTGGAGAAATCAAACTCAGGACTGCCAGTGGAAATGCGTCTTCCAGTTCCAACACGTTATCAGTTAATCTCCATATCCATTCCTCGAACTTTTCAGCAAATGTAGGGTTTTCGGTCGCTCTAGTTGCTCCCAGAACGTAACATGACAGGTTTAGAAAGGATGCACCTCACAGTTCCTCCTTTCCGCTCATAATCCTAATTAGCAGGAACTTGCACCTTCTTTAAATCAGCTCTGAACACATGGTGAATGGACACGGTGTTCAAAAAGTTCTCTCTACTTCTCTCTTTGCTTGCTCCTTGGAACCTTCTCACAAGAATAAAAAAGTTCCATCCGTTTCCATAGTCTTAGTTACTCCAACAGCTGTTTCCATTAATGCCAGCTTCAACGAAAAGTAGCCATTGTATGGGTACTTATCAGTACTAAGCCTCGGAATTCCAAGGGCACCAACAGGCACCAATGGCAAGTACGTGGACACGGATTGTAAATGACACTAGAAGACACTAGACACCAGGATATGATAACATAATACAGACCATTCGGCGATCGATTTTGAGCCAAACCATATATTTCTTTCATCCATTTGTCTGTGCAAGAGGCTCTTAAATACCCCTAATGCTTTAGCCACCACAATCCCTGGCAAGTCATTCCAGGCACTTACAACTCTGTGTGTAAAAGAAAATACCCCTCATGTCTCCCATAATCTTCTCTCCCTTAACTTAATTGTGTAGGTATGCCCTCTGGTGTTTACTATTTGTGCCCTGGGAAACAGGTACTGGATAGCGCCTTATCTATACCTCTCATAATCATGCAGACCTCTAATAAAGACCCCTCTCATCCTTCTATTCTCCAAAGAAAAAAGTCCCAGCTCTGCTAACCATGCCTCAAAACACTTGTTTTCCCATCCAGACAATTTCCCTGTAAACCTCCTCTGCACCGTCTCCATAATTTCCACATCCTTCCTATAATGAGGTGACCAGAATGGAATACAATACCCTAAGTGTAGTCTCACCAAAGTTTAGTAGAGTTGCAACATGACCTCTCTACTCTTGAACTCAATCCCCCTATTAAAAAAGCCTAGCATCCCGTAGGCCTTCTTAACTATACTATTAATCTGTGCAGCGACCGTGAGGGATGTATGGATTTGAACCCCAATGTCCCTCTGTTCATCCACACACTTAAGTAACCGACCATTAGCCCTGTACTCAGCCTTCTGGTTTGTCCTTCTAAAATGGATCACCGCACAGTTAATCAGATTGAACCACATCTGCCACTATTCTGGCCAACGCTGCAACCTGTACATACCCTCTTGTAACCTTCGACAACCTACAGCTCCATCCACAACTCCTCCAATCTTCGTGTCATCCGCAAACTTACAGATCCATTCTCCTGCGTCTTCATCCAGGTCCTTTATAAACATCACAAAGAGCAGGGGTCCCAGGACTGATCCTTGCAGCACTCCACTAGTCACCGACCTCCAGGCAGAATACTTTCCTTCCACAACTACCCCCTGCTTATCTCCAGTAACCATTTTTTATCCAAACAGCAAGGATTCACTGATCCCATACCTCATGACTTTCTGGATGAGTCTCTCGCGGGGGACCTTGTCAAATGCCTTGTTAAAATCGATGTAGACATCTACCGCCCTACCCTCATCAATTTATTTTGTTACCTCTTCAAAAAACTCAATTGGGCTCATGAAGCACTATCTTTCCTTCAGAAAGCCATGTTGACTATCCTTGAGCAGACTGTACTTCTCCAAATGCTCGTAGATCCTATCCTTAAGAATCCTTTCCAATGGTTTGCAGACCACCGACGTAAGACTCACCGGGCTATAGAAGGTCTCACCAGGTTTCTCCGTTACCTTTTTAACAAGGAAACTACATTAGCCGTTTTCCAACCCTCCGGCACCTCCCCTGCAGCCAAAGAGGATTCAAAGATCATAGCTACTGCTCCAGCGATCTCTTCTCTCACTGCCACAGCTGCCAGGGCTATATCTCGTCCAGACCTGGGGATTTGTGGTTTTTAAGAAAATCCAACGCCTTCTTCCTTAATCTCCACATTCTCCAGCACACAGGCCTGTTCCTGTTCCTGATCAAGATCCTTTTCACTTATGAACACTGAAGCAAAGTATCCATTTAGTAACTCCCCAACCGCCTGCGCTTCCAGGCACATGTTGACCTCTTTATCCTTTTGCGGCTCCATCTTCATTCTTGTCAGCGTTGCTCTTCACATACGCATAGAACACCTTGGGGTTTTCCTTAATCCTAGATGCCAAGGCCTTCTTATGCCCCCTTCAAGCTCTCCTAAATCCTTTCTTAATCTCCTTCCTGGCTATCCAATATTTCTCATGAGCCTCTCCTGCTTCCTGCTTCTTATATCTAACATATGCTTACTTCTTTCGCTTGATGAGTTGCCTCACGTGTTTTGTCAGCCATGGTTCCCTTTTCTTACCACTTTTTCCTTGCCTCAGTGGGTCAAACCTATCCTGAACCCAGCACAAGTGTTCCCTAAACTTCTTTCACATTCCGTCTGTGCTTTCACCTTTGAACATCCGTTTCCAATTTACTCCCACTCGTTCCTGCCTCATCCCTTCAGTTAGTCATTCCCCAGTTAAGCACTTTCCCATTGCCTGTTTATCATTTTCCATAGAAATGCTGAAGCTAAGGGGGTTGAGGTCACTCTGACGAAAATGCTCTGCCACCTAGTGGTCTGCCACCTGATTAGGTTCATTACCTATAACTAGATCCAGTATGGCTTCTCCTCTCATCAGCCGGTCCACATTCTGTATCAGGAATCCTTCTTGAACACACCTGACAAATTCAGCCCCATCTATCTCCCTTGCAGTCAGCTGGTGTCAGTCAATATGAGGGAAGTTGAAATCACACATAACTACAACCCTGTATTTCCTGCACCATTCTAAAATCTGCCTACTTATCTGCTCCTAGGTGTCCCCAGGGCTATTTGGGGGTATATAGACTACTCCCAGCACACGTGATTGAACCCTTCCTATTTCTGACTTCCACCCACACCGACTCTATGAGATGCGTCATGTCCGTCTGTGCGGCTGGGTCAGACCGCGCTGTCTCTGTTGGAATCAGTCAATGTTCGGTTGCAAAGTGTGTGGGACGGCAAATTGGGGAATAGGAAACACACACGGGGAATTCGAAAAGCACTACGCTCCAGACATCCCGTATGGAAAGAGAAACCAGTTAACACTCGGGTCAGCTTTCTGTCTGAGAACAATTCTGAGAAAGGACTCTTTACCTGGTTTTCCACATATTCTGTTTTGTATGGATGAGTTTTCCCAGCATTTCCTGTTTTTCTGTTCATTCCTTCGGCTGTTCCATTGCTGACAGGGAGCGTCAAGGAAAATGAAGGATGTGAAATAGAATAAATACAATAAAGTGGAAATATTACACAATCCACTCAAACCGTTGCATTCGCTGCTGCTCAATATTTTGTAAACTTTTCCAACGAACCTGGTGGCGATTCTGATCCTGTCCCGGAGAAAGTGCAGTCTCTCCGAATGCGTCACTCGCTACCTGGTGGGAATGGCCGCGGCCGATCTATTGGCCATTATTTCGAATCCGCTGTTGAAGTGGACTGCTGGGATTTACTTTCCCAGATGATGCTTGTGGATCCTTGCGGATCACAGGTGTGTGTAGAACGCTTCTGGTTAAGTTTTGACAGCACTGCGGCCTCCGTCTGGCTGACTGTAGCTTTCACCGTCGATTGATTTGTGGCTATATGCTATGAGAAGCTGAAAACAAAATATTGAAACGAGAGAACTGCGGTTGTGGTTGTAGGGACAGTGAGGGTGCTGGATTGTTTGGAGACTGTCCCCTGGGGCTTTGCATACGAGCCTGAAGAAATAATTGACGGTGTTCCCTGGTACCGTGTTGCTACAGCGAGCTACCCAGAAACTCTCCCTCAAGGTTGACATTTACACTGTTTCACTGCATTTTAACCCCTTGTGTACCATTCATTCTGATCTTGCTGTTCAATGTTCAGACAGTCAGGCTGATTGTAGCGGCAAGTCGTGCTCGCAGAGGGCTCCGGGGACAAAAGAGTGGGAGAGAATTACAGGGACCGGGAGATTGAGACCCGTCGCAAATCCATTATTTTACACTTCTCCAATTCTCTGACATCATTGGATAAAAGAACGGTTTCTTTCCCTAATTATTCACTAACTTGAACGCTGACTCTCAATAACTTGTTTCCAAACACCCCATGTACCTCTGAACGGTTATCTCTTTCCCAAAGTTAAAAACAAACAAAAAACATCTAGTTTGTTCCTCTCGGAGTGGATGGAATCACGTTTTCCCACATGCTGTCAAATTGCAGATGCTCACTCAATCACTTCTGTCTGCATCCACACACTCTCACTACCTATAGCAATACTGATTCTGACACCAAGCTCTGTAACTGCAGGAGACAAGAATATAATATACTTGGCCCCATATCCAAACTTCGATGTCGACAGCGAACAGTTGGGGACCAAGACGCATTCCACCAGTTTCCGTTCTAACCACAGAATCCCAAATTGGAAGTGCCCCATTTATTCCCATTTCTGCCTTTGACCTGCTGCTAGTTGTCAGTCCACACAAACGCATTATCCAGAACACCATGTGCTTGTCAGTATCTTTCCACTCACACCTGATACATTGTTTCCCAATTTCCCATCTGATTGTCCTTTCCTGCACCGCACTGGAACAACGAAAGCTGTGTTACAGTCCCCACCACCCAAAAAAAAACCTCTCGTGGGAAAATATCTCCTCCTGTAGGACACTGGTATGGTATACAATGGAAATAATGCCCACCTCTGTTTGCGTGTAACAGCTGTATTGAAAACGTGTATCTTGTGTTTGTGCTCAGTGTTGGACTGAATATCTCTTCTGTCTGTGAATGTGCAACCCATGAGCTGTCAGCACTTCTCTGTTCTCTAACACACCTTGCCAGTGAGAGAAGGTTGGCTGTTCAGTACCTTGTGCCTCGACCGGAGTAAAGTCGGAGGTGGGTGGGAGAAGGAAACTGGGCCAGCGAGGGGGAGGTAATAGTCAGACGGTTCTCTGAAGTGGCCAGTGCAGTCAATGCAAGAGTCAACCTGTCTGTCTCTTTGACGCTGTCTTTTGTCCCGGAATCTATTCATCTCCAAATATAGAGTACCATTTTTATTAATTAACCGGACTACCATTTCTCTGCCGGTTGAAAGAAATATTTTCAATGTTCGTTTGACCTCTTGCTGATTTGAGACGCTCATGAAAGTCTGTTACTTCAGCAACGTCAAAAAGGGCGAGAGGAACAGCAGTTTATGCAGCATTCTGTGTCTTTATCTTGTCCACAATTCCAGGATCTGCAGATTTTCTACAACATGGTCATCTGACCGTTGGCTGTGACGACATTGTTCTGCCCATTTTATCTCTGTTCTTATCTGTGTTTCTGTGTGTGTGTGTGTGTGTGTGTGTGTGTGTGTGTGTGTGTGTGTGTGTGTGTGTGTGTGTGTGTGTGTATGTGTGTCTGCGTGTGTGTCTTCCTGCACGTGTATGTGTGTTGGACAATGTGTGTGGCCAGAATGGATGTGAAGTACTGAAGGGGAGTTTAAACAGGGAAACCGCAAAGAAAGACGTTAGGATCGGACAGTGCTGTTGAACTCCTTACAGATGAATTAAACATCAAAAGTGTGAACTCAGTGAAAGTGGCTGCTCGGTGATAACATTCACCCTTTGGCATTAGAGCTCCACCACATGGGTGAAAAATGCCCAAAGTAACGCCCCCGAGTTTTGATGCACTTATCTCCAATCAGCCCGGTATTTACAACAGAGTCAACGGCGCAGAATTCAAGTGGTCGTTCAAGTGACTGTAATGAAGGAAGCTAGTCAGGGGCATAATAGTATCTCTGGAGACCGATCCTCTGTATAAATCGGGGCCGTTTGGAAAGGATCACCTCAGGGTGTCAGCCGGAGCTGCAGAGTCAGGAGTAACAGCGCTCACACATGCTCACTGAAATGGTGTATCAAGTCATCTGGCGGATAAAGGACGTCTACTATTCTTTTATTTCAGCCTTTGGAATTCCCGGTAAGCAGCAGTGGTAGCAATTCCAATATTGTGATTACTTCTGTCGCTGGTTTCTACTGTTTCCACAGTTTGCTAATATTCCAATTTTCAGGAATTGAATGCAAACACAAAGATTGTGGATTGTGGCTTCCGGATCTGAAGACCGCTTCAGAAATGTCGCGATTCCCACAAAACCAGTGGAACGCAACGGGTCAGGCAGTGATCTCTCAGTTGCCTGTGTTCAATAATCGGGTCTTGTAGCAGCTCACCTGCATTTGGAAATATCGTTCCGCGTAGATTATACCAACTGATTCTGTACGTTTGTACGGGAGCGGTTCTCTGAGTTAGGTGTAACAACTAAACAATCGGCTGGTAGTAACACTTCCGCAACTGTTCGCAGTTGTATGTTGTTTCATGAAGGTCGCGGATCTTTAATGTGGACGATATCACTGAATGTGAAACAATTGATGGACAACACAATGAAGTCGTTGCTGAGCAATTAACGTCATCGCGTGTTGTTCCATAGCTTTCAGTACTGTGAAATGTCTTCCCTGTCATGGATACTGTGGGAGGGGCCATGTCTGTCTGTGAGAATGTGTCAGACTGCACTGTGTCTGATGGTATGTCAATCTCTGTTATGAAGTCAGTGTAGCTGCAAATGGGGGAAAAGGAAACACACCCGGGGAATTCACGAAGCACGAAGCCCGAAGCAGCTTGTGTGGAAAGAGAAGCCAGTTAACACTCGTGTCAGGGACCTCACTGAGAACCGTTCTGAGGAAAGAATCGTCAACTGTTTTATCCACATATTCCTTTTTTGCCTGGAGGAGTGCTCCAGCATGTTGTTTTCGTTTCTTTCTTCGGCTCTTCTGTCGTTGACAAGAGGGTCATGGAAGTTAATGATTGTATAATGGAAAAATCCCGCCTTTAGAGTCCGCTTTATTAATTTCATCGAAACGAGAAGCGAAAGGCGCCGGTACACATTATTCCATTCAGTATTGACTCTGAGGAGGTAGCCACACAGTTTTAGATTTCCCCTGCCACTTCAGATTTCGGTCATCAGTAGGAATCTGTATTCAGATCATATTGATTTAATTTTACTGCATAAACTCCTTTCTGTCTCCATCAGTTCTGCGACTGCACTCCACCCTCCCACCGGTAAAGGCAACAATAAAGTGAAAACATGAAAGGATCCGCTAACACTGCTGCATTTCGCTTAGTTCATTATATTCCCTACAAGCTGTTCCCTGTTTCTTTTCCATTAACCTTGTTGGCGATTGTGATCCTGACCCGGGGAAAGTGCGGTCTCTCCAAATGTGTCACTCGGTACATGATGGGAATGGCAGCGGCCGATCTCCTGGTCGTTATCTCGGATCCGTTGCTGAGAGGGACAGCTGAGATTTATTTTCCCCGATCAATCCTGAGCATCACCCCGGTGTGCAGACTCCGTTCCTGGTTGATATTTGCGAGCACTGCGACCTCCGTCTGGCTGACTGTTGATTTCACCGTCGATCGATTTGTGACTATTTGCTGTGAGAAGCTGAAAACAAAATATTGCACCGAGAGATCGGCGGCTGTGGCTATCGGGACAGTGAGTGTGCTGGCCTGTTTGGAGAGTGTCCCCTGGGGCTTTGCTTACGAGACTAGAGAAATCATTGATGGTATTCCCTGGTATTGTGCTTATACCGAGAACTACAAATCTTCTCCCTCATGGGCAGTATTTACGATGTTTCACCGCACTTTAACCCCTTGTGTCCCATTCTTTCTGATTTTGCTGTTCAATATTCTGACTGTCAGGCGCATTCTAGCGGCCAGTCGAGCCCACAGGGGGCTCCGGGGACAAAAGAATGGAGAGAATGACAAGGACCAGGAGATGTAGAACCGACGCAAATCCATCGTTTTGCTCTTCAGCTTGACCGGTAGTTTCATTATGTTGTGGGTTACACAGCTGGTATTTTATAGCTATCAACAAATTTCAATGAGTTTTGTTTACTCCGTCACGGATCCCCGTTACATCACAGAAATGACATCGGGAATGCTGCAGGTTCTCAGTTCCTGCACCAACACGTGTATTTATGCCCTGACTCAGAACAAATTCCGAGGGGAACTGAAGAATGCGGTGAAATACCCAATAAGTCGGATTTTGAAATTCATTAAACGTTAGAAACAAATGGTGTACGTTATGAGGTTTCAGCTACTACCATGTTCCCTATTCTGCACCCCAACCCCCCACTAACGGGTAAATGTAAAGAAGTTGATGAACAGTGCAACACAATAAACAGGAGAAAATCTGCAGTTGCTCCAAATACAAAATAACGTACAAATAATGAGGCGTCTCGACCCGAAACATCGACTGCCTTCTCTTCTCAACAGCTGCTGCGTTGTCTGATGAATTTCCCCAGCATTTTGTGTGTGTGGCTTAGAGTTTGCAACAAATGTTAACAGCCGATCCCGACGGTGTCACTGGCGCTAGAATCCCAGAGTACTTTCCTAAACCCAACAAACACCCCCCCCCCCGCAAACTTCCTATCCGATTAAATTGAAGTTTGTATAAAACCCGTTACCGCTGCTTCACGGTTCTATTGAAGCTGCCTGATCTGGAGATTATTTCCGTCTGTAACGAGCGCTCCTACTCCCGCCTCGGCGGTTCCTTCCTGCAGACACTCCTTATCCTCTTCCTGTACCTGCAGGCTCTTCTTCTCTCTCAACTTGAAGTGTCCGCCAGGAATAGAATTCAGAGCTTCAACTGGTTTATACATGTCGATACAGAGAGAGAGAGCGGAGAGAGAGAGAGAGAGAGAGAGAGAGAGAGAGAGAGAGAGAGAGAGAGAGAGAGAGAGAGAGAGAGAGAGAGAGAGAGAGAGAGAGAGAGAGAGAGTGAGAGAGAGAGAGAGAGAGAGAGAGAGAGAGAGAGAGAGAGAGCGAGCGAATTAAATTTATCTTGAATCGGTTCTTTGTTTCCTGGCTGCCTGTATAGAGACGGATTTCAAGGATGCATATCGAAAATATACATTGAAAATAAATGTACTTGGAACTTTTGAAATCTGATTCTGGTTTTTAATTAAAAGCCAATCATATCGCTTCCCACTATATACTGTTTTTGCAATTTATATGACCCCCAATTTTAACAGACGTATCTAACCTGCGTCTTCTGCAATACTCCCAGGAATTCCAACAGTGACGTACAGGCAAATGAATCACTGAAGGTGCACAAACAAGTGGACAGAATGAAGGCATCCAATGGGGTTCCTGTCTTTTGTAGCCCGGCACAAGAAGAGGAGTGTGAGGTTATGTGGCGTTCGGAGGAATGTATGCTTCATAAAGTAAAAAATCCGGAACACATAGCCTTTGTGGATTATGCAGGCAGGTGTTTAAGGACCATTTTCTTGAACACTTGATTCATCAAAATAGCTGGCAACAGATCAAATGCTTAATTGGAAGAGAGAGATTTTCAATGATCTGCTTTCACACGATGGGCTCTGACTCTGCGTTGGGAATCTGCAACAGAGAACTTCAACCGAACTGACCTGAAACATTCGAAAACATTGTAATAAATTTCTATTGATCGAGGGTAAAATAATGAAACATCATTTTACATGGGAAAGGGGTGAGGCATAGTGGATAATACTGGAGAGATTTCTGAAAGATTGGTCAACGGAAGGGATCAACCACTGTACAGCTTGGAAACAGGCCCATCGGTCAATCATATGTGTGCGCCCACTATCAGATCTATCTATACTAATTAATTCCTTGCTCATTGAAATGTCTGCAAATGCCTCAAGAGTTGTAGGGCCATAAGACACTACTGCATATAACCATGCACTTTATCCTACCTAGAAACCCCGAACTATTAATCTGTCAATTCCTATCAACTGGAGCCGATCCAGAGAGCGAGCGAGAGAGTGAGAGATCGTAAGGTAGAACTCAAGGTAGAGAAAACGAGTTTGGGAGCTAAAGTGAAAGAGCGAGAGAGAGAGAGCGAGAGAGAGAGAGAGAGAGATCATTAATCAAATTAATGAGATAGATGATCTGTGTATGGAATTGAGAGAGGCGTTTGACAAGAGTCCCCACAATAGCTCGATCCAGAAAGTCGGGAGGCATGGTGAGTATGGGGCTGGCAGTAGATGGGGCGTTTCCAAAAGATCTGTTCTGTAACCCTGCTTTCTCTGATATTTGTAAAAGACTTGAGAGAAGAAGTGGATATGTGGGTTGGCAACTCGCAGTTTGCGGCTCCACGTAGCATCGCGGTGAGAATCAGACGATTCCAGCTCGGGGCGATGGAAATCGGAGTTCATTCCTGTGTTTTTTTTTCCGGAAGGAATTTGTACATCCTTTCCATAATATTTGTGGGTATTCTCACAAGGTAAACGAAAAAAAACAGAAAACAACTTAGCGATTAGGCAGGTGTAAAATTGAGGTTATTGTGTTCCGTGGTTCATTATCCTTCGCTTCATCTCTAAATGAATCAATGACAACTATGTGATAGTGTGGACAACGTAGAATTTCATCACAATAAGTAGTTCATACACAATAAAATTTTAAACTGGATAACAGAGTACATATGGTAGATTTGGTCGCAGTGTGGAGGAACAGGAGAGTCGTGCTATGCAAGCCTATAGATCCCCCAACATTCCCAAATCCGTTTGCATCTCAAAATATATGCCCATCGTCAAATAAGAGTGCACCCCAAACCGTGTGTGTGTGTGTGTGTGTGTGTGTGTGTGTGTGTGTGTGTGTATGAACCCACTGAGAAACCCAAATGCATATTCGATTATCTCCGACGAAGAATCATTTCAAATTGTGACATAATGGCTGCCTAAAGAAGAAAAAATGAAATTCAAGGACAGATGTCGAAGTTCAAATTATGTTTATTGTTACTGTATCTATCAATGGAACAACTTTGAAATTCGCCACACCTTCGAATCCGCAGACACGCCAAATCAGTGAGAACACCTGAGATCCGTACGCACCACCAAATCCGTGTGCACTCTTATGTCACCGTATAACTTGAAACCCGTGGATACACCGACTTGGAAACTACATTATCCCAAAAACATTTCACGAAATGACAAAATATGCATACACCCCCAATATCTGCCCACTGTCCGCAAATCAAATTAGTATGCACCTCAAATCCAGCGACATCCCCGAATCTGTGTGCACCCCAAAACTTATTGAAACACATTCTAAGGAACAGGATATATAAGTCAATTGTAAAATGGTAAACTGGATTTGCAGATGACACCTGGATTTAGAGCGTGAGTGGACAGCGGAGCAGTTTATGAAAACTTTCAGCATCAGTGAAGCAGCTGTAAAAACGGCCTGAACATTTTGCTGTTGGAATACAATGTGACATTCCATCCAGATGGGATCTATTGTAATCTGTTGCACTTCGTCCGGATCTACCTGGGTAGACTTATAATAAATGGTAGGGAATTGAGGAAAGCGGGACAGCAGAGGGATCTAAGAATACCGCTCCATAATTCCTATGTGAGCTCATAGGATAGACCGACACCCCGAAATCCGTGTGCATCCTTAAACCCGCCGAGGCTCACAAATCTGTGCGCATCCCCGATCCAAGTGCACCAATATATTCAAACAAACCATGAAATATGTGCAAATGCATTTGACATACCTATCCTTAAATCCTTAACAAAGTTCCAAGTTCGATTTTAAAGTATCTATAAATGAAACAATCTTGTGATTCGTCGCACACCCCAATCCACCGACACACCCAGATCCGTGTGTACCCAAACTCATGTCAAGATCTCTGAGAACCCCCAAATCCGAGTGAGCCCCTACATGTACAATTGGACGGCTGTTCATCACAGAGCAACAAACATTTCAAACATTTCACGAGAGAGTTTCATCCACATTAAAAATAACAAGAACAAAGCTCGACGTTAAAGTGCAGTTTTATCCTAGTAACTGTAAATGAAACAAATTGAATTTTCGCATTAATCCAATTCCCTTGACATCCAAAAATCCACGCGCACTCCCAAATCCGTATGCACACCCGAATGGGTGCGCACTCCGAACCCGTCAACATCTCCTGTTTACAAATATGATTATCCGAGAGGACTAACAATTTTAAATAGTTCACAAAGTACCAACCTCCAACTTAAAAATCACAGTACTATCCGAGTTCAAAACAGAAAGTATATTTATTAATAAAGTACCTAACACTGAAACAACCTTGAGATTTGTCAGGACTTCAAATCCAAAGTTACCCCCAAATCCGGGAGCACCCTTAAATCCTGTACACAACCGAAACTGCTGAAACATGTTGATTTTCCCAAAGGAAGAGTCACTTTAACATGGCAGCATTCACCTTGAAGAAATCGCGAGAACATAGTACACAGTTTAAGGTACAGCTATTATTAAAGGCACTAGAAATGAAAAGACTTCGAAATTCGCCACAACCCGAAATCGACCGACAGCAACAAATTCATGTGCACCCATATGCGCCAAACTGTCCTCATCCCCAATCCTCAGGCTCCCCAAAATCCGTGTGAACCCCAAATCCATACGGCCGTCTAAACGCTGTGCAACCATATTGGCTGATACATCCCTAAACCAGTGCAACCTCTCAAACAGAAAGCACCACCAAATACGTATGTGGTCCCAAATCCACCCACACACCCATATAATCACTGTGCACACGTACTCGCCGAAACTCTCCTAAAGCTGTGCACACCACTAAATCTGTATTCACCCCCAAATCCAATAAAACACTCACATGCACATTACATTATTCTGGAGGAAGTAACATCTCCAACAGTTTCACAAAGTAGCTGGCTCAGATGTTAATAATACCTGGAACAAAGGCCAAGGTTCAAATTGCATTTTACTATCCGATTTCTATAAATGAGATTTGTCTCACCCTCACCCGAAATCAGTGTGCGTCCGCAACTCACTGGCAATGCCACATGCACATAAGAATATCCTTGAGCAGGAATAATTTCAACCAGTTCACAAAATCGTACTTAACCAATCAATAAGAATAAAGTATTAACTTGCAAGTGCATTTCTTAACAAAGTATCATTAAACATCCAGCGACAAACCAGATCCGTATGAACAACCAAGTTCGTGTTCGACCCCAAATCCGCAGCATCACTCGAATCTGTGTTCATGCATTAAACCGTGTGCACCCCCAGATACATGTGTTTCACAAGTCTGTGCACTTTCCAAGTGCGCAACGACAAATCAAAGCGTACTCCAAACGCGCTGATACCCCTTTAGGCGCAACAGAGTATGTCAGAGGAAGAATCATTTGAAACAGTTCACGGGATAACTGCCTCCAGCATGAATATCGTCGAAAGTAACTGTAGATGAAACAAACTTCAGATAAGCCACACTCCAAATCCGCAGACACCTCAGATCTCTGAGAATACGGAAATCAGTAAAGACCAGAACATCTCGAAATCAGTATATTGACGGTTTTCACTGAATCTGGTCGCATCTCAAATCAGTTGCCACCCATATATGCCGAAGCAGACATAAATCTGCGCAATCCCGATGTCGGTGACACCCCAGATGCATAATGGATTATTCCAGACCAGCAATCTTTTCAAACAATTTTGCAATGACCGACTTGAGGTTAGAAAACATCCTTTTTAGAGATCGGCGTGTCAACCCAAATCCGTGTGCATTCTAACTAAAATCACTAAAATCGGTCTGTACCCCCAAATCTGCTGACAACGCCCAACGCTTAATAGATTGCAAACGCAAAATGGCGGTCTTACCAGTAAAAACCAATACGGACGTCACCAAATCGATATGGACCAAGAAAAACTCACATATTCGCAAACTACCCTAAATCTGCTATTCACAAGGAGGTGCGCACCCCTGTATCAGAACACACCCCTACATTAGTGCACAATACCAAATCAGTTTGCAACCCTTTATTAGAGAACGCTCCTAAATCCATGCACAACCCCAGATCCTTATCAAGACCGTGCGCAACCCATATGCGACGACAAAAACTAACGTTGTGCAATCGCCAATTCAGAGCGCACCCTGAACCGGCGGACTCCGCCACATGTACATCAGTCTTTCCCGGCGCAACTATCATTAAAAACAATTGAGAAAATGGCAGCCTCAACATTAATTAATCACACAAACTCACCATCCGTCAACTCACGCATCTCCAAATAAGCCCTTGATCGAAAAAGGCAACCCAAATCAGCGCACACCATGTGCATCCTTGAATTGGTGCACATCAAGAAATCACGGCGCACACTGTGCGCACCCCACTTTCATTGTTGGTGCTCGTTGTACACAGATTTTGTCATTTGTGAAAGTTTGAGATAATCTAATTTGCATGTATGTGCTGTCCACGCTTTCGAAGTTCTCTAAAGATATGGGGATGCATTTGCATTTGGAGATGCAGATGGATATCTCACGTATTTGGTGTGACTGCGGGTTTGGAGGTGTGCCGAATCCCAAAGTTATTTCAT
Organism: Hypanus sabinus; assembly: GCF_030144855.1. Lineage (NCBI taxonomy): Eukaryota > Metazoa > Chordata > Chondrichthyes > Myliobatiformes > Dasyatidae > Hypanus > Hypanus sabinus. The sequence goes on from NW_026781025.1 coordinate 62,883, forward strand.
TTAGATCTTGAGAATAATAAATTTAATTTCAAATTTGTCGTGAACTATTTTAAACGATTCCTGGGATAATCTAATGTGCAAGTGGGTTTCTCTGCGGGTTTGATACTCGCATGGATTTTAGGGTGCGCTCCTTTTGAAATGGTGCACCTATTTGAGGTGTACATGGATTTGGGAATGCATACAAGTGGATTTTGGGTGAGATAGATTTGGGCGTCTCGGCGGATCTGAAGTTGCACGTATTTTGACCTGTGTGCCAATTCTAATGTGGAGGCATCCATTTTCTGAATTATTGAAAGGATAAGTGCATTAAGCAAAGCTGTTTTTGGGTGCGCACTGAATTGGAGAGTCGGAGAATAAGGGGTGCACACCTTTATGGTGTGATCGTGTATCTGGGGATGCGCACGGATTTAAAGTTAGGGAGAACACTTATTTCAGGAGTGCGTAGATTTAGGGGAGGGTGGCAAATATGCACACTGATTTGGGGATACGAACAGTCAATTACGTCTGTAGTCAATTAGGGAGGCATAATTAGGTTTTGTGATGTTTGCATATTCCGGGGGCTCTTTGTAATCGCATTTTGGAGTCCGTGCGAATTTCAAATGTCTACAAAGCCAATTTCCAAAAAGTTGGACATAAGTTCTGCTTTGGAATAATCTATTATGTATGTGGTGTGTCAGCGTGTTTGGAGTGCGGACTGATTTGCTGATGTGCACAGGTTTTATGGATTCATGGTGGGCAATTTTAATCTATCAATGCAAAACCTATGCTAAAGTAAATTCCGATAATCCGGATCGCTGGGTAACTGTACGGACTAGTTGTATTATCAAATTCACATCAAATTCAAGTTAAATTCACCTTTAAAGATACTGCGCTGTGCTTTTTTAGAAATTGCTGCAAGTTTGAAGGGATGCGAGAAGAGAACCGCCGGTGAGATTTAGGGAAGAAGCGTAGACATCACTCGAAATTTAGTCTCCATCATGACCGTGCACACATATTTGGGGATAAACAGAGATTTAGGTGTATTGGCGGATTAAGATTTGCACCCGAATGTGCTGAGTGCGGATTATTAATGTCGACGCTGCCAATTTCTCAACTGTTTCAAATGTATCTTGCTCGGAAAAATCTCATGGGCAAGTGGGTGTGTCAGCGGGTTTAGGGTGCACGCTCTATTGGTGATTGAGCAGAAATTAGGCGTGTCAGCGAAAATGGGTTGCAGAGTGTGTGCGTATTTGAGGATAGCATATGTAACGGTGTGTCAGCGAATATACAGTCGCCACGTTTCTGTGGGTGGATCTGGGAGTTCATGAGGATTTCCGGTGATCTGTGCGTGTTGGTGGATTTGGTGATGTACTCACGACCTTTGGGTTGCGTGCGGCTTTTACTGTCAAGGCAGCCATTCGGTGTTTGAAACGATTCTTCGTCTGGGTCATCAAATATACGGATTAGGGTGCGCATACATTGTGGGGTGCGATTTTTCTTGGGGATGTGCGCAGATTTTGGGTTTCACACGGATTTTAGAGATACGTGCCTGCTGCTGAGGATGAGGGTGCACAGGAATTGGAGATGACGATCAAATCCGGATGTGTCTACTGATCTACAAACTGGTTTGTGGCACGTGAGTATCTTTAATGCCGAGGCAACCCTATTCTGAATAGTTTGAAATGATTCCAGCTCTGAGATAATCCATTATGCATTCCGGGAGTGCCAGCGTGTTTGGGGTATGGGCTGATTTGCAGATTGCGCGGATTTCGGACAGTACCGGCAAATATGGGTAGCACACTGATTTATGGGTTTGGACGTGCCAACATGGGGATGTTTACGAATTCAGGGTACTCACAGATTTTTGCTGTCTGTGGATTTGGGGTTTTTGCGTATTAGAATTTTGTTTCATTTCCAGATACTTTCATAATAATTCCTTTATACATTTGGGGAGTGTCAACGTGAATGGGGTGCGCGCCGATTTGGGATTTGCGCAGAATTAGGACAGTGTCAGCATATTTGGTTGAGCATCTGAACAGTTTTATTCATCTGACCGCCATTATAGAGGTATACACAGTCGTTGGGATGCTCGTTATGGGTGTTTAGGCCAGTATTCAGATGTTCACGGATTTCTGGGTTCTCGGAGATCTGTGGCGTCTGCGGAATGAGACCTATCTGCAGGTTGTTTCATTTACCGATATTTTCAAAACGAATGTTCATTGAACTTTCGACGGTATTCGAGTTATTTTATGGCGGATGGTAGCCATTTTGTGAAACGCTTAAAATAAGTCTTGCTCGGAGATAATCTGCTGTGCCTCTGGGGGTGTCAGTGGGTAGGTGTTGCACCTCGATTTTTGTGTGCGCCCTTCTGATGTTCGCATATTTCTCTGTACACGCTTTTAGTGGTGCACACGGATTTAGGATGCGCGCAGTTTTAAGGGTGTGCTCTGGAATATGGGGGCATAAGCAGAATAGTAGATAAGCACAGATTCGGGTATCTCGGCATATTTAGGGTTATACACGAATTTCGGTGTGCATGCAGATTCGAGGTGTCTGTGTATTTCAGACATATTTGCGGTAGCTGCAGATTTGGAGGTATGACAGAGCTCGAGGCTGTTTCATTGAAGAAGCTATTTTGTGAGCACTCCGAAATGATTCTTGATCAAGAATAACCTAATGTCAATGGGGAAGTGTTTGAGGAGGCGAATGTGTGGTTTCATGTCGATTCAGGGGAGCACATGCTTTCAGCTGTCTGTGGATGCGGTGTTCACGCTGATGTGGGGCTTGCTTCCGGGTTTGGAGGTGCGCACAGACTTGGGGGATAATCACGAAATTGGTGCACACGAAAGTGGGGATGCGCATACACTTAAGAAAGTGTCGGCCAATTTGGGCTGCACCGTAATTTAGAAATGTGCAACGATTTAGGGATAAGTATCCCAAATCTGGGGTGCACGCAGGTTTGGGAATGTGCAGATTTCAGGTTGTTGTGTCGAATACTTTTATGCGCTTAGACTGGGGTTGCGTCCAGATTAGTGTCCGTCAGCAGTGCTGTCTGGTATGGCAGGCGCCAGGGTGGTTGAAACGACGCAGGATCGAGAGAAACTGAAGTGGGTTGTAAGCATAGTTAATTCCATCTTGGATACTACCGTACATAATAACTAGGACATCTTCAAGGATCGGTGGCTCAGAAAAACAGCATCCGTTATTAAAGACCTCCCGAGCCCTGTGCATGCCGTTTTCCCACTGTTACAATCAGGTAGGAGGTATAGAAGCCTGAAGCGACATCCTCCGAGATTCAGGAACAGCTTCTTCACTTCTGACATCCGACTCCGACATGGACAGATTCTGATTCTGATTCAATGGAAATTTTGCTTTGCAATCCAGAACTCCAGCATGTTTTCTATTATTTCCAAACCCGCGTGTGTCCACATTTTACTCCGAGTCATTGAGATACACTCAGTATGGCCAACTTATAAGGCACCCGACGTCGCCGATGAAGTGACAACTGAGTATATTATACGTTCATTGTTCTTCTGTTCCACCACACCCTCTTTAAGTTTAGGTGTGTTATATATTCAGAGATGCTCTCCTTCCCAACTCTATTGCAACACATCGTTATTTCAGTTAACATTTCCTTGCTGTCCACTTCAATCAGTCTGGCCATTCGCTTTTGATCTCTCTCATCAATAAGAGATTTTTGCCTACAAAACTGCCACTCTCTGGGTTTTTGCTTGTAGGTTTTTCGTACCTGGAAAGTGTTTTGAGTGAAACTCCCAGGAATCAGCTGTTCCTGAGATCTTCAAGCCACTTAAAATCAACGTCACTTAAACTACTTTATTTCCACATGCACAAGGAAACTACAACCTCGCCACGTCTCCAGCCTTTATGCATTCTGTCGTGACTACGGCTTTGACTGGATTGATATCTGCACTGCGTGCGCCAGGGCAAACTCTGGAGATTTTGTGTTCTGTATTTTAAGATATCAAACACCATATCATTATTAATTCACTCTGGATTGGTACTGTATGAATCTTGATTTATTTCCCGATCGTTAAAATACAAGAAAAAAATATTCACACTGAAGACTGTGCCCACCCGCGATGGCCCCATGCATAAAAGATCACATAGATGTTTGATTACATAGAGGGCTTGTCTCCTCTCAACTAAACATTTCAAAATACACTTATGATTTACCTTTAATAGTCAAAGGTAAAGATCTCATCATCCATTATGCAAATCATATTTCTATCTTGAGAAGGCAGACACATCTCCCTTCAGTTTTCGTCTTCAGTGTTTCCCATCATCCCAACTGTCTGTAACAGACCTTCGGATATCCATGTTTTTTTTTTCCAGGCTTCAAACTCGATAACTCGTGCCATCCAATGTTCCATACTCCTGCCTGGTTGCTGTCAGTTCGCAAGAGACAGAATTTGTTGAAAGCAGTTTATTCTGAATGGCACGCGTTTTTCACGTACTTTGACAATTTAAAGCCGACTTCCAACTAACGTTTATCGCGTGGTCCTTGAGTATCTAAACTGATTTGTCTCGGGCTGCCGATGTTCTGTTGGAATTCCGATGTATAACATTTTTGTTTCTGTTCCAACATTGCAATCTATCGCTCCTCCGCAATTGTGTTTGCTGTTGTTGGCCTGTCAGTGCATAGGTGACAAACAGATTGGTTATCTAACCTCTAGGCGCAATTAGTTTAATGTTGCTGACACCCTCCATTTCTGATTCGTGGATTCACGATTACCTGTGATTTATTCGGTTTTCCTGCTTCCCAAGGCTTGGAAAATATGAAATATTTACAATACTGCAATGCATTCCCTTTTTACTTACCTTAGAGGCAAACACCTCCCAGATTTTCACAATCTCGATTTACAATCATTTCCACATTTTATATTTAAAAAAATCAGCGTGTCTACCTCCGCCATATTTAGAGTATTTTCCGCGGAATCCACAGCAGTGTATCTCAATCACTACAGTAAAACTAGCCGTGCGTCCCCCTTTCCAATGTCTCGAGATTAAAATTAGATTGGATACTCTGTACAATTTACAAATTTTGGCACAGCCTGAGGGCTTATTCCACGCCAGCTGGGAATCGGAGTTTAGTCAACTGCAATAGTTTACAGATGTCTCTGTCCCGGTACCAGGATAGAGTAAGACTACTAGTACCAGTCCTACTCACATTGATACTTCTAAAACACATTACACAACAAAGAACAAGGGACAGTTGGCATTGCAATCGTTGCGTCATCAGTTGTTGTCGACTCTACAATGGGTAAAGTGCACTCAGTCGGAATATTCCAACGCTTATTTGATACTTCCTTAAATTCAGCTCTTGCCCGTCCTGCTTAGTCCTACGAGATCTCGTGGTTTCATTTGTTTTTCTCTCTCTCGTTGTCTCTGACTTGGCTGGGGCAATTACAATAACTGCTTTGCATAACTGTCACCTTCTGATTCTGAATACGAGGTGAACTATCCTAAGCTTCCAGATGAAACCTGTGGGAGCTTGCTCAAACCACTAGAATGTTCCTTCCTTCTCATCATCCTCAATTTCTTTAAAAATACCTGAACTTCATCATCTCCATCCAGAGCATCAGTTGCTTTTGGACCACAGTTACGAGAAGACATTAACGTACTCTGAAGTGTTTCAGTTTTACCTATTATGAGCAATCTGGATTGGATAGGCTGACGGACTGGCTCTGTAAATGACACCATATGGTCCTACAGATTTCGAAGATATTGACAGACATGGCTTAAGTCCTGAGATCAGAACCTTATTTTTGTACCTTTTTCAAACTCTTACGTCCTTTTCGCACGATGAACACACTTAGTTCTGCAGTTTTCTCGGTCTGATGCTATGGGCGGCGATACACATAAGATTCTTTAACAGTACGAATGAATTCCTGTACGCTTCCTCTTTTACAATAGCATCATTCTCAGGCTCTAATAAATACGGCCAATCAGGAAATCTAACGCTCCCATTTCACTCACGGTAATCAACCTAAAAATGATCAATCTCGTAGAAGGGATTTTGTTGGTCCGCTTTAGCAGAAGGATTTAAGGTGAGACAGTAGCCAGTGTGATCCACTGCTGTTCAGCCACTTTAACTAGCATTTCTTCAATGTTCCGTTCATGTTTTCAACCATTCCCCTGCTTTGGGGTTCAGAAGGAATGCAGAACCAGTGCTTCATACTTTACAAAAACTTTGCAGTCAGGTGCAGACGATGATCTGAAAATTGACCAATTTTGAAATTCTAAAGGTTATAACGTCTCTCTTGCAAATTGTTGGCTGCAACTGTAGCGATGTTATTCTCAGTGCCAAAAAAACTCTGAATACTCGGTGGAAGTATGCTCTATCAATAGGAAATATTCCAGTACAGTAGGGGATGGAAACAAACGTTCATGCACAGTCGATCTACAAGTTGAAACATTTTCCTTCCACAGGGCACCTACGTTTTCAAACTGAGTTTTGCAGCCGATTTATCACACTTGGCACAGAGCAAACAATTCATCTGCTCGCAATCAGGGGCACCAAGACAGATTAATCACCTGTTCCCTCGTTCTTTCTCATTTTTGATGCACAAAATTACGAATATATCATATGTTTCATTCCACCATCTGGAACCACACAATGACAATTATTAATTACAATCCCTTTCTGTATCTGTATTCCCGAACATTTCCCATATTCCTCATAATTCGTCCCTCTCTCCGCCTTTGTGAATTCCTGACTCTGCTGTTTAACTTGATAAAGCCCATTAGTACAAATTATCTTGGTTTCTCTGACATCGCTGTGGATTCCATTTGTCACACCAACCAAACCCCAACCCCTCACCCCACACTTTGATCTTATTCAGGCCAACTCATCCATCTTCCTTTTCTCACCCAGGGTTGTTATTGCTTTTTTTCTGTGAGCGCTCACTTTCTTTTTACTCCAGATGTGTTTCAAATACATACCGCCTGCAGGGGGTGCTGTTGGTAAAGTTTTACCCTCGGCTAAAACGTAAGATCTGGCTTCCCATAATGGGAATTATTCAGCCAAACCATCACAGACACACAAACTGTGTGTAATACCGTCCCTGAAGGATTTTCGTCTGGGTTGCTGGCAATAAAAGCCGTTAAAGCACGTTCTGGCACTTGGGCACACATTACTTAGGCAGATTGCTCGTAACACTTTCTATCTGTAGTCATACCCCATCCAGATCTATATAACAGATCCTACAAACCACTCTTCGTCCTGAACTAATCGCTATCCGTCAATAAATATCCAAAAATACGAACTTTGCATTCACATGACCCCATTGCCCTCTCTTGATTTTAATTTAAGATGAGAATGAATGGTCCTTTCCTTTGTTGAACTACTGCCGCCAGAGACTCATGAGTTTCATCCCGATAAGTTCAATTCTCAACGAGCGTGATAGCACTGTTAACTCTTTCAACTACGACGTTACAGCACTGTAATAAGAATTTCAAACTGACTTGTGGAGTTTGACTGAGAGTTGCCTCTTTCTTACTATCATCCAGATGAAATGGAGTGTGCTCAGGTAAATAATCTTTGGATTATATCTGGTGGCAGGCCGGCGTTCCTTTCAAAGAACGATTTACTTGTTTCAGTGTTTAACCAAGTGTGGTTTATTGTAATGTAAGAAAATTCTCTGCAACAGTTCTGTTGAGGCCTGTACACGTCTTGCATAACTTGGGAAGACCATATTCTATTGTTTCTGCTGTCCGGCGATTGAAGCCGTGCCTACTCAGTCCTTCTTGAAATGACTGAGCCAACGTGCTAGCAAGGAATCTGCTGAAACTAAGCTGACCCTGTCCATTTGCAGCGTATTATGAGACTGCGGATGTGAGCTCAACATATCCAGATTTCCTTTCATAGAGATGTTCATCTCGTTTAATGAAATATCCAACAGTCGTTAGCTCGCATTTCATCTTTGTGAATGCATGCTGCATCTACATGTTAACCGAATAATACATGCCAATTGCCTACTTGTACTAAAATAATCACTGAATTTGCGACTTTCCGGAATATCTGACCACATTCAGACACTCTCATGTCGATTCCAGCTTAATATTGCAGACTAAATGAAATTGGATTTAATTTCACGCTCTGCTGCAATGTTGACTCTCACCGAAATCACTAATATAAATTTGAAAGTTGGAATGGAGGCGCTGGACCAGATGATGCTAACCGCTGTTGAACTATCGTCAACTGATCGAGATTTGGCAATTCTCTGCGCAAGGTTTGAATAATTCCATAGTTGTACTTTATTATCTCTATATAAAGATAACCGGAACTATGGTTAACATATGGTAACAAATAAAATTCAGAATTTTATTGTTCCTATTGTACCAATACTGACTCCGAATACCTTTACAAACTCCAGACGCTGAAATAGCGGACCGTCCGTTGGCTGAACGATTCTTTCTTTTGACTACAGGTGGCGGAATGTGCCCCCTTGTTAGTTTATTTCCATTTGACAGCATAAATGGGTGAGTCACGAGTGAAATCCAAGCTCCTTCTTGACGCTTCCCCACAATACAGTGGGCATGTTCGGTTTTAACTATGGTTACAAAATATAAAGAACTGATCCAACATTAAGTGGTCCCGACATATTCTTATAATATACACGGTGGAGTTCGTTCAGGTAAATTCCCTAATGTGACAACATGTGTGGTTGTATCTGTCTAGTACATGCACTGTCCACCTGACATCTAGGTCGTTGAGTATACGAATCTTGGACCTCCAGAAAGTGACCACAGATGGCTGATTGATAAGTCAGTGGCCTAAGATTCACAGGGATCAGTTATACAGCTCTTTTTACATGCACATGCAGCTCAACATTTGTGTGATTATGCAAAAAGGTTGAAGTTAATAACTCATGTCCCGCTAACTTAGGCCACGAACTTATCAATCTCCCCGATTAGTTAATAACTGATGAGTTCTTAACTTCAAACTTTCTGCATAATCACTCAAAGAGCTGCACTACATGTGCATGTAACGAAAGCCATTTAAATAATCTCCTTCTAACTTCGGCCACGAACTTAGCAATCACCCCTCGTGTTATGAACTTTTTCAATAATTCAGTTCGTCGTATCCCCAAGGTATCTGAATTATGGAGCATTTCCGAAAGTGCAGGCACTTGTTGCTGATCTAACTTTAAGCTCCTCCCATATCGTCATAACCTCAATTTACAAATTATTTCAACCTTAGAACGGTTGCTGAGGACAAATAATTGGCGTTTTTAAGCGAAGGGTGATAGGAGTGTAATTCACAGGGCCATCGAAGTTTATATGGAGAACAGCATGTGTACTGGTCACGTTGCCTCACTAATGTTCTAGATACAATTGGAAAAGTTCTGATGAGCAAATTTGCATAAAATTGTTGCACACAACGGTTAGTCACTGAAACGCTGACAAATTGCATTTTTAATCCGCTGTCATTCCCCTTTCCATCCACCGTATCGTGGACTCGGGAATATCTGCTGTAAATCGAGTTGCTTCCCCACTTGAGATTCCCTTGAAAATGAAATGTGTTCCAAACTTCCAGTGATCGCTGACTGTCATCTACACCCAAGGGCGTTACGGAACATTAACCAGGTCCCTCTGCTTTTAAGACTTCGGACGTGTGCACCATATTACCAAAGGGAATTTTCGCATTTCGGTTCCAAACGGTACTATTTCCCTCTGAAAAGCTGTCGGGATGTTCTCAGAGCCCAGCGTTCATTTGTCATGTTTTCACTTTGCGGCTCTCCATCATAACATGTCCACGTTCTGTCATTGTAAACATTTATCTTAACCCTTCCTCTTCTGCCTATGTTTGCGTTCCCCTGCTCAGTTTCCACCTACGTGAGCAGTCTTCCGATATAAAAAATAAGGTTATTGTGAGCTCTCATACTGCATTTCTCCCTGATCATGTTGACCCCGTCGGTCGGAATACAAACTTAGTACTTTTGTAAACGCCTTTCCAACTTCGGTATGGTGCCAGAGTTCCCGCTGAAGGAAAATAAGAATTGTCTCTGCGAATGTAATCACGAGTTCCCTATTCGGGATATGGCTATCCTCCTCCTCACTGTGTTCGTAAAATGCATTTTCCGATTGGGATCCAAAAATTATAAAATACAAAGATCCTGAAAGTATATTTTCACGCCGGCTGCATTTGACGGTGATCGAAACCTAAGTATCCTAGACCACTGGAAGTCCTTGAAATACCGATCGTGACGTATAATGCTGGTGGCAAATCCACGCCACTGTTGACGAAAAAAGTAATGAACAGCATTCGAATATTTGCTAAATGTGTACAGTGAAAGAGACGGAGAGACTCGTCGTATAACTTGAAGCTAATATTCCCTTCCTCAAGGGAAACAGGAAGAGAGGTGCAGTAACTGGGATTTGGGCTGCTACTCCATTTGCAAATCGCGGTGCCCCGGGTGACGATCAGTGGCGGGAAGCTGCTCTTCATCTAAAACTGGTGGCTGTCAAGGACACTCAGTTCACGGCAGTTGAGAAGCCACAGATTTCATCGCTGATACTCCATTCAGATCTGTTTGCCTCATCACGAACGGAGTTTCAGAGTCATTAGCACTCGTTACTTGTGTTCGTCACTCTCTGGTTCTTAACTGATATTCGGTCCAAACAGATTGTATTGAGTTCACAGTCACTTGCAAGACGGTTCAATTTTTATTGAGTAATAGTTGCCACGATTAAATTATTCCCTCATGTGCACTCATTTCTAACATTGTCACACACAGAAAAGAGTCTAAGTTATATGTTTGCTTTGAGATAATCCTTCGTTGTGCGCTACAGTGACCATTTCAGTTTTCGCAGCGAACACGGTGACCATATTCATCCTGTCTCGGGGAAGTTGCGGCCTCTCCAGAGGTGTCACTTGCTACCTGGTTGCCATGGCAGTGGTGGACTTTCTGGTTCTTATTCTGGACAAGCTGCCGAGCAAGATTCCTCTTACGTACATGACATTCCAAGTTCTCCTCCAATCAGTGGTGTAATACCCACGCTATTCGGCTTCACAACGTCACGGACCGTTCGGTCTCGTTCACCGTCACGTTCACCTGTGATTGGGTTATCGACATTTGTTGTCAGAAGATGAAAACAAAATATTGTAGGGTAAAAACTGCGGGTGGAGATTTGGGGAGTGTGAATGTGATCGGATGCTTAAGAATATTTAGTGGAATTTTTGGCTCTTAGAAAAATATACATGGATCTTTGACCTATTCGTTTCCAGGGAGAGATCTTATTATTTGCGTTTATTTGTGGCGATTAATGTTATACTATTTTATTACTTCCCCACAACTGTACTCCCATTTCTTCTGGTTCTGTTGACGAACGGCTTCACTGTCAGACACGTCTTAGTCATAGCAGACTAGCAGGAGATTCAGGATACCCGGAAACGGGCGGAGAGCCTGACACTCGGAGATAGAGAAACGCAGGAAATCCCTCGTTTTACTGCTGATCATCTCAGGCAATTTCATCCTGCTGTGGGCGCTGCGCGTTTTCTGTGTTCTCTGCGTGGAATTGGCTGTATCTTTTTACGGCGTCTGATTCGCTGCGAGAGCTGGGCGTCATTCTACAGCTTCAGATCTGTTGTACAAACACGGTTCTTTACACCGTTACGCAGATCAGTTTTCAGAGAGCAGCAAAAGAATGTGGCAGAATCTCCGTTCGCTCTCATTTTTGCGAAGAGCTCGTGTTCCTACGGTGTCGCCCGAGCTGACACCACAAAAGTTCCATGCGTTCCGGGCACTCTCTGTTCCTCGGGGCCTGCTGCTATCCTCTTTCCTCTCACATTCCACAAGCGGCAGTTACAGCGAACGGTCCCTTATACAGCCGCAGTGCTCTTTCCTCATTTGCCGTCCGATTTTCTCATCTCTGCCCTACTGATCCTTGTGTATTTTCCCCATAGTTTCACCGTGCAGTCCCTCTGAGCGGACGGATACACAGGTCCAGCTACAAGTCCATACTCCTGCAAGGGCATCTGTGTTTCCGAAACAACCCGTTCATTCCCGACAGTGACGACTGAAATGGTGCTGCGAATCCATTGACGTCAAAACTGATGCTGCTTCCTTCACCAACGCTGAGCTCGCCCATTTCATGTACGTTCCCTACACTTGCCGCACCGCCCTCAGGTCAATTTGGTCCCATTCTTACACCTCTCCTATCCCTCGATCACTCCATTCCCAATTCTAGAGACAGATTATCTAACAACATATTTTGCAATGCTAAGCTTCTGACCCTCACAGTTACATTTTCGACATGTCCTGCCATACGGACACTCGCAAAAGTGCTGTTCCATTCCATTTCCTTGGATCTAACCTTCCTCTCAGGACGTTTCACAGTCAACGGAGATTCTATTCCAGCACAATCGATGATGCCAGCACCATTCTCTGTTGCATTTCCTGTCGGTGACATCATTCCATCCATCCGAAAATAATAAAATAGATAGGGCCTCCTTGTCCTCAGGTAGCACGCCAGGAGCCTCCGCTTTCAGAATATTTTCTGTAACTTCAACCAACTCCTCGGCGATTCCAACACTAGGCATGTCTATCCTTTCCCAACCTCCGCAGCCCGAAGACCGTTGTTTGCGTGACACCATTGATAATATGCCGTTTCCCACATGCCTCCCTTCTTCCTGTAACCTTATTCCAGGCATTGTTCCCAAACAGGCATTGGCAATTCGAGAACAACGGAGACCATATTTGTAATACACTTTATTAGTATTGACCGCTGCCTTGCAAGAAATAAAATGCTAACAATGCTACAATCCAGAAGACCTATTGTCATCAATGAAGCCATTTACAGTCCCTGCCAGAATTAGCTATCCTGATGCCGCATACATCGGGGATAGCTTGGTCTGACAGGGTGAAACCTGAAAGTGGTTTGGAGCTTGACGTTATTCCGTTTGAGGGAGATACATATATGGACAAGTGCTCCAGCGAGTGACCACTCTCACAGAGGAAGACAGAGGCATTTAACATTGACTTTTGTTATCCTATTCGCGATAATATCGGGAATGCCTCGAAAGCTCACAGTATTATTTTCAAACATCACATGGTTAAGTGTTTTCTTGTGGAGGGATCCGATGTAACCGAGTCTTTTCCCGAGAGTTAATTGCGTCAGTTATTGGCGAGATTTTCTTACATAATTCTCAGATTCATTTCTGTTGGAAGTTATCACGAACAGGTTCTCGTAAAATAGTGTACCACAAATCGTTAATGTGAGATATGTACCACCTGTGTACAACGGCTGTAGGCAATATCCACCACCGTAACCTAATAATAATAGTGAAACTTCCTTCGGTACGAATCGATGGCTCAACAGCTTTACACAGCGAACCTTTCCTCAGCGGATACAATGCATAGGTATTTTAAAACTATTCTGATAAAATCACTGCATATCTTTTCCTATCGCTGAAATCGTTGAGAATTAAGCTCGCTTAAACTGTTCCATCATTTTAGGTTTCACAATAACGTCGCACTTTATCCAGTCGCATCACTAACATAGTGATAGTATCTGAATTTAAACATGTCCGTCAGCTGAACCATACTGCTAAAGATGAATCGCAGATATGACTGGTAAAAATGGCATTTGTTATCCACGCCCAACTCAGACTGTTTTCGTTTGAATGTACTGAACCGGCAATTTCAAAACGTTGTAACATGCAGCTCAAGAAAGCCATCGCGCATGCATTCTATGAAGTCCTCTTCATACTGCTTCAACCAACTTGATTCACCAAATATTTGTGCAAAGTAAAGCCTCCAATGTTAACTGCTGTCCCATTCTTACATGACTCAGATGTTTTTTTGTTTGTTACCTCTGCTACTGTAATATTATTATTCGGTGACCGATAGACAACTCCAACCAATGACGTTTTGCTTTACTATTCCTGATATCTACTCAGAAGTGTTCAACTTTCTGTTCCCTAGATCTTATACCGTCTCTCACTGTCACCCATTTCTCATTTTTAACTAAAAGCGTTTACCCACTCCCCTTTCATTCCTGCCCATCATTCCGTATTGCCTGATATCGTTGAATATTTTGAATATCGTTGAATGTCCTTTCCACCCTGCAACCACGTCTCTGCAATGGGCAATAAACCATATACCCTTGTACGAATATACGCTGCAAGTTCATTGACCCTGTTTCAAAGAGTGCAGACATTCAAATGTAGTGTCCGTACACTTTCCTCCTTCTATCTTTTGCGTTTTATATTTATTGATAATTACATTTGTTTTTCTTACTTTACTACTCCAATCTGCTGAATACATCCCATATGATTTTTTAAAGCTTGACCCTTAGCCCTCGTGGTGCGATTCGCTGGGATCCAGGTCCCATCATGGTTCAAATGGAGCCCTTACCATTAGTACAGCTTCTTCCTTCCCCAACAGTGGGGCCAATTTCCATTAATTCAAACCCACTTCTCCCAGAACAGTCCTTGAGCCACGCGTTTAACTGCCTAATTTTGCAGACCCTATGCCAACTTGTAAGCTGCTCAAGTAGTAATCCAGAGATTTCCATCGTTTTGTTTCTGCAGTTTAATGTAGTCCTTTGCTGCTGAAATTTCCTTAGCTGAACCTCTTTTCTCGTTCTCCCTATGTCGCCCGTGCGCACATGGTCCAGGACAACTATACCTTCCCCCTCCCACTACAAATTCCTCTGCGGAGCAGATACGATGTCCCGAACCCGGGCACCAGGCTTCAGCATTGCCAGTCTCTGAATCTGCTGCAAGTTATACAATGATACCCAGTATACATTGCACAATCAAATAAAATGCCTTCAGTCCTGTATTCACCCATTTTAGTTTTTCCCACCTATTATGGTTTGCCAGAAAATCAGCCCTTCCTTACTGGTAGTCTCACTGCACAATGCATCTCTTTGTTAAACAATTACGGCATCCTCGACAATATCACGGCGGTTCACGTCGCCGTGAAAAATTAATTGAAGTCCACCACAAAGGCTCCAGCCACTCTTCCCGGGTTTTTGTGTAACCGGCTTCTTCTGTATAGGGCGTAACTACAATCTCATTCAAATCGTTAATGTCGATGAGCAAACCGGCAACAAATCGTCCTTGTGTTCGATGAACCCCGCGATAATCCACACCTTCAAAATTGTCTGTCTGGTGTCAGTGGTGGTATAACCAGGACTTGTAATATACCGCAGCGCCCCAATCGACCATCCTCCAGCAGCTTCCATGGCTGCACGTGGCCATATCGGTGGGGTTGGGGCAAGTGGTGCGCTGAGCCGTGACTGCAGCATGCTCAACTGTAACCATACAACCATATAACAATCACAGCACGGAAGCAGGCCATCTTGGCCCTCCTAGTCCGTGCCGAACTCTTAATCTCACCTAGTCCCACCGACCCACACTCAGCCCATAACCTCCACTCCTTTCGTGTCCATATACCTATCCGATTTTACCTTAAATGACACAACTGAACTGGCCTCTACTACTTCTACAGGAAGTTCATTCCACACAGCTATCACTCTCTGAGTAAAGAAATACCCCCTCGTGTTTCCCTTAAACTTCTGCCCCCTATCTCTCAAATCATGCCCTCTCGTTTGAATCTCCCCTACTCTCGATGGAAACTGCCTATTCACTTCAACTCTATCTATCCCTCTCAAAAATTTAAATACCTCGATCAAATTCCCCCTCAACCTTCTACACTCCAATGAATAGAGACCTAACTTGTTGAACCTTTCTCTGTAACTTAAGTGCTGAAACCCAGGTAACTTCCTAGTAAATCGTCTGTGCACTCTCTCAAATTTATTGATATCTTTCCTATAATTCGGTGACCAGAACTACACACAATATTCTAAATTTGGCCTTACCAATACCTTGTACAATTTTAACATTACATTCCAACTTCTGTACTCAATGCTTTGATTTATAAAGGCCAGCGTTCCAAAAGCCTTCTTCACCACCCTATCGACGTGAGACTCCACCTTCAGGGAACTATGCACTGTTATTCCTAGATCTCTCTGTTCCTCTGCATTCCTCAATGCCCTACCATTTACCCTGTATGTTCTATTTGGATTATTCCTGCCAAAATGTAGAACCTCACACTTCTCAGCATTAAACTCCATCTGCCAACGTTCAGCCCATTCTTCTAACCGGCATAAATTTCCCTGCAAGCTTTGAAAACCCACCTCATTATCCACAACACCTCCTACGTTAGTATCATCGGCATACTTACTAATCCAATTTACCACCCCATCATCCAGGTCATTTATGTATATTACAAACAACATTGGGCCCAAAATAGATCCCTGAGGCACCCCGCTAGTCACCGGCCTCCATCCCGATAAACAATTATCCACCACTACTCTCTGGCATCTCCCATCTAGCCACTGTTGAATCCATTTTATTACTCCAGCATTAACGACTGAACCTTCTTAACTAACCTTCCATGTGGAACTTTGTCAAAGGCTTTGCTGAAGTCCATATAGACTACATCCACTGCCTTACCCTCGTCAACATTCCTCGTAACTTCTTCAAAAAATTCAATAAGGTTTGTCAAACATGACCTTCCACGCACAAATCCATGATGGCTACTCCTAATCAGACCCTGTCTATCCAGATAATTATTAATACTATCTCTAAGAATACTTTCCATTAATTTACCCACCACTAATGTCAAACTGATAGGTCTATAATTGCTAGGCTTCCTTCTAGAACCCTTTTTAAACAATGGAACCACATGAGCCATACGCCAATCCTCCGGCACAATCCCCGTTTCCAATGACATATTAAAGATCTCCGTCAGAGCTCCTGCTCTCTCTACAGAAACTTCCTTCAATGTCCTGAGGAATATCCACATTTAAATTTCTTGAAAGCGCCAGTACTTCCACCTCTTTAATTGTCATAGGTTCCATAACTTCCTTACTTGTTTCCCACACCTTACACAATACAATATCCTTCTCCTTCGTGAATACAGAAGAGTAGAAATCGTTCAAAATCTCTCCCATCACCCTCGGCTCCACACATAGCTGACCACTGTGATTCTCTAAGGGGCCAATTTTATCCCTCACTATCCTCTTGCTTTTAATATAACTGTAGAAAGCTTTCGGATTTACTTTCACCTTATTTGCCAAACCAACCTCGTATCTTCTTTTAGCTTTTGTAATCTCTTTCTTAAGATTTTTTTTACATTCTTTATATTCCTCGAGCAATTCCTTTACTCCATGCTGCCTGTATATATTGCAGACATCCCTCTTTTTCCGAACCAAATTTCTAATATCCCTTGAAAACCATGGTGCTTTCAAACCTTTAACCTTTCCTTTCAACCTAACAGGAACATAAAGATTCTGTACCCTCATAATTTCACCCTTAAATCACCTCCATTTCTCTATTACATCCTTCCCATAAAACAACTTGACCCAATCCACTCTCTCTAAATCCCTTCGCCTCTCCTCAAAGTTAGCCTTTCTCCAATCAAAAATCTCAACTCTAGGTCCTGTCCTGTCCTTCTCCATAATTATATTGAAGCTAATGCTATTGTGATCACTGGACCCGAAGTGCTCCCCAACACATACATCTGTCAGCTGACCTATCGCATTCCCTAACAGGAGATCCAACACTGCCCCATCTCTAGTCGGTACTTCAATGTATTGTTGCAAAAAAACTATCCTGCACACATTTCACAAACTGTAAACCATCCAGCTCTTTTACAGAATGAGCTTCCCAGTCTACGTGTGGAAAATTAAAATCTCCCACAAACACCACCTTATGTTTACTACAAATATCTGCCATCTCCTTACACATTTGCTCTTCCCGCTCACGCTCCCCATTAGGTGGCCTATAATACACTCCTATCAGTGTTACTACACCTTTCCCATTCCTCAATTCCACCCAAATAGTCTCCCTAGAGGAGCTCTCTAATCTATCCTTCCAAAGCACCGCCATAAGATTTTCTCGGACAAGCAATGCAACACCTCCTCCTCTGGCCCCTCCTACTCTATCACACCTGAAGCAACTAAATCCAGGAATATTTAGTTGCCAATCACACCCTTCCTGCAACCATGTTTCACTAATAGCTACAACAGCATAATTCCATGTATCAATCCACGCTTTAAGCTCATCCACCATTCTTACAATGCTTCTAGCATTAAAATAGATACATTTAAGATACTCTCCACCTCCTCCTCTCTTTTCTTCCCTAACAATGCATTCAAATTTATTATCCTTTTCTTTCTTCTCCCCTACATCTTCGGGCTGAGCGCATCCCTTCTCCATCACCTGCCTTTCCTCCCTCACACACTGTTCATTTACTTGCTCTTTGGTGAACTAACCTCCTCTCCCATAGTTTCCTCAAATTGATTCCCGCCCCCCCCATCTTACGAGTTTAAATTCTGCCCTGTAGCCCTAGCGAACCTCCCCGCTAGGATATTGGTCCCCCCAGGATTCAAGTGTAACCCGTCCTTCTTGAACAGGTCACGCCTGACCCAGAAGACGTCCCAATGATCCAGAAACTTGAGTCCCTGCCCCCTGCTCCAATCCCACAGCCACGCATTCATCCTCCACCTAATTCCATTTCTACTCTCACTGTCGCGTGGCACAGGCACGAGATTACTACCTTTGCGGTCCTTCTTCTTAACTGCCTTCCTAACTCCCTATACTCTCGTTTCAGGACCTCTTCCCCTTTCCTACCTATGTCATTGGTACCTACACGTACCACGACCACTGGCTCCTCACCCTCCCACTTCAGGATATCTTGGACGCAATCAGAAACGTCCCGAACCCTGGCACCAGGGAGGCAAATTACCATCCGGGACTCCCGATGACCTCCACAGAACTGCCTGTCTGAAAGCCTGACTATCGAGTCCCCTATTACTATGGTCCTCTTTCTTCTATCCCTACCCTTCTGAGCTACAGGCATTTCCTCTGTGCCGGTCCCGGCCACTGTCACTTCCACCAGGTAGGCTGTCCTCCCCAACAGTACTCAAACATGAATACTTATTGTCAAGGGGTACAGCCACTGGGATACTCTCTAGTACCTGACTCTTCCCCTTCCTGACCGTGACCCAACTATCTGCCTCCCGTGGCCCCGGTGTGACCACCTGCCTGTAACTCCTCTCTATCACCTCCTCACTCTCCCTGACCAGGCGAAGGTCATCCAGCTGCAGCTCCAGTTCCCTAATTCAGTCCCTCAGGAGCTGCAGTTCGGTGCACCTGGCGCAGATGTGGACGTCCGGGAGGCTCGGAGACTCCAGGACCTCCCACATCCGACACCGAGAACAACAAGCTGCCCTCACACTCATACTTCCCGAAAAACTGAACAATGACAAGAACTAAAAGGTAAGCCTGCTGTGCCCTTTTCCACCTAAGCCCTCTGAGCCCAAGCCCTACACTCTGCTCCCGGCTCACTCCGCTGCCCGCAAACGAAGCTGCCCGCTTCTTAAGGCTGCGTTCTTTTGATATCTTCCCGCCTTCCCAGGCCTCCTTCACGCGCCTGCGCAGTGTCGCCTCTCAGAACTCTGATCTGAGACGCAATTGGACAATTTGAAAATGGCCGCCGCCGCACTTCCTCTCAAAGCCTCGCTGTCCTCTTCCAAAAGAGAACTACCTCACTCAGTCTTCTCCTTTTTATATCTTCCCGCCTTCCCAGGCCTCCTTCACGCGCCTGCGCAGTCCCGCCTCTCAGAACTCTGATCTGAGAAGCAATTGGACAATTTGAAAATGGCCGCCGCCGCACTTCCTCTCAAAGCCTCGCTGTAAGCTGACGACTCGCGGGCGGAAGGAGCGTGTTCTCATCTCTTTTACTTGGTCTATCTGCACAAAATTTATTCCAGGCATTACTCAGAGTAGTGGATAAAGAATTTAAAATATGAAAATATCTGCAGCTTGTGTTCAGTGAGGCAGATATTAAACTCATGGAGGACCTAAAATAGCGAGTTTACATCACTTACAGCTTTATACAGTTGTTTTTATCTGATCCCGTATGCTGCCACTAGCATAGTAAACATAATGGTTAAATATTCCTCTATACGTACGTTTAACATACTGAAACACTAGATATATTGCGAAGAATACGACAAATAAGCATTCAGATTCGTGTTATTTCAGCCAGGCTGTGCAGAGCAACAAAGAGAATTATTCCACATCACGAATCAGATTGATTGCAGTCAGAAATAAATGTACTTAACCCGTCGTAGCTCAGCACATGCAGAAATATGGAACACGTCACATGTCGGTGTAAAATGAAATTATAACATTTTTTTATTAAAGGTTCTGCAATGATTTGAAATGCTTGCTTCAATTGAAGTAAATATTCCATGGAAGATGTCTCTGCGGGTGTGACGGATGTGAAACATAACCTTGATGAATCTACCCTAAGTCTCCACTACTCATGCACTGACCACGCTGATGTTGTCATTTCTCTCTGGATCTCCGCTCGCTGAGCTCAGATGATGCAGGCCAAGATGCCGAAGTCATTATTATTCCACGCCGACTGTTGATCGTGACGGTAATATTATTGTCTCTAGAGCCTTAGCACTGACCGCAGCGGTAATGTTACAACGTGTCCTGGTCATCCATCGAAATGTATTCCGAAAGCAACTCTATTTTAGATTCCTTCTCTCTGCGGAGAGAGATTTATCCATCTCTTGGAGAGTTCCCTACAGTTATCTGATCGCGATAATCCAGATCAAAGGCAGCAATAAATTGTTTTGTAGCCCGGACGACGGAGCGAAACTTTTGAGCAACGCAGTAATGTAGTTCGCACTTCAAATCTCTTACTACCTGTTCTTCCAGTTAGTCCTGACGAAGGATCTCGGGCCGAAACTTCGACAATACTTCTTCCTATAGATGCTGCCTGGCCTATTGCGTCCCAACAGCTGTTTGTGTGTGTGTTGCTTGACTTTCCAACATCTGCAGATTTCCTCGTGTTTGCAGCAATGTAATTTGTTGGCAAATACGTCATTCATTTCAACTTTACCTTCTGCGCTGTCAATTTTTCTACAGGATAAGTCATCATAAGCATCTATTACACCATGTGGTGGAAACGGGACACCTTTCTCACCATGCGAACAGGACACTACTTAGACAATGGAATCGGGTAAAGGGCTTGATAATACAGAGGAGTATGAGGAAAAAGAAATTCCAACCAGATGTCAGAAGGAATATGACCGCACTGAGTAAGGTGATTGGTGGTAGAGGGTAAACACAAATCATTTGGATGAGATATGTTTTACAGTAGACTAGGGATGGTGCCAGATATAATGCAGAGAAAACGTTTGCACGTCTGGATCGTGACTACTACCAGAGGCGTAGTTGAATTCTTAAATGGAGCCGACGCAGCAATAAACAAAGCAGCCGCAGATGTTAGAGGCGAACCAACTGTACAAACTCAGAACCAGAACCATGTCGTTAAATGCGGCCGCTGTACGTGGCAACACATAATAATTTAAAATATAGATTATAAGAATAAAAATAATAATAGAAAGTGTAAATCACAGTTAGGAGATAATATATAAAAAACGATAAATTAAATAAGTGCAAAAAAGGGCGAAGTGAAATGAGGAAGGGTTTATGGGTTCAACGTCCATTCAGAATCCTGATGGCTGATGGAAAGACGCTAATCCGATGTTAATATTGCAGATCCAGACACATCACTGACCAGACTGACAGGGCCCCTAATGATCAAATCCACAGCCCTAACCACAGTGATGATTTGACAACATATCCAGTCCCATCACTGTCCACACGGGGAACTAAGCTGCTCGCCCAGTTCCGTTATGTTCAGCACGAGTAATGACGCTGCTCCTCCAACACCATCACTGACAATCCGAATGTCTGTCTTTAAACACGTCACTCAGCAGAACGATACGACCAAAGATGATGTCCGCTTGCCATCGATCCCTTTGTTACGGGTTACAAAGGCAAGAATGAAAATATTCGTATATATTGAATTGATACTGCCCGTTCACATGCCAGCAAACTTCACGGCTGTCTGTTCAGCAAGATATAAAACTGTACAGCTTTGGTATCAATAAAGGAACTTATAACACTTGGGCAGGAAGATCAAATGATCTCTTTACACAAAATTTTCAGCAAACAGCCAAGCTATTGGGGAGGAACGTTCGCTCTGTTTTATAGCGATCATTACATTGGCTGGTGGTTACACTCCGATCAGAATGGAGAAAGTGAGTGTTACACGAGGTTACACATTCGTAATGCTGAAATAACTTGTTAAATGTACACCTAAGACATTTGTGAATTATACATTCGGGTCTAAATGTGATCGTTGTTTAGTTGATAAGCAGATAAGTAACTTGAATTACGCAATCATGTTCCGTTTGTATCTGGACGTTATGATGCCGACAATATAATATAATCTGATAACATCTTTACTTCAACAGCTATAGAACGTTACACAACTTTGCTTGTCTGATGTTTTGTGTGATGAAACAGTATGTTTTAATGTAAACTACATTTAGCTCCATCAGCCTGCGAAAATAGGACCATTTTCCAAGGATTTCAAATAATATATCAATGCAGATTTTGCTCAAGTAACAGAATAGTAAATTAAACCGAATAACGGACTCAGATCACTGGTGGTTGTTTGTTATAGTGTGATCTTCAATGGAGGTTAAGTTCTACAATGTCACAGCTTCCCCCTTTGTCTGCCAAAAAATACAATGTATTTTCGTATAAAAATGCTGATGTTCCTGAATCAAAGCCTATTCTGTCATGGATCAGAATCCGGGAAGGGCATAATTATTTTACTATTTTAAGGACCATTTTGTCGATACTAAGGAAAGTTTTAAAGAACAATTTTAAAGTGTTAAGATCACCGAAATGTTTTGGGTTTTTTTTTTGTTAATTCCAATATATGTAACAACAGCAGAGCTTATCGGCACACATCTTCCTCAGCGCTTGGGTAAACCAAGGGTTAAATCTTCGTAGTTTCATGGAAAATAATTAGTGTTTTTTCAAGGTCGGCTGCTGACGTCACTGGGAGTTTCTCTCTCTTATTAACAAGAGTCGCTTTCACACAGTTCCCCAGTTTCAGCGAGAGCAGCCTCTCCTGTCACGGACAGAGTTCCGGAGCTGCACCAAAGAGGGAGGGTAAGGACAGACAGACTCGTTCCGTCATGGATCACAATCCGGGAAGGACAGCTTGGAATATAACAGGTAATGGGAAATATATCTTCTGGATGGTTCCATATATTTTTGCAGATGGTGATTGGATAACGGTACATTTTCGGGTCACACATGCTTTAGTCACCATTCAAGTGATTTTCTACCCGGTCCTCGCCATCATTGCTCTACCCGGTGAGTTTCTTTCCAAAGACAACTTCTGAAGCAACATTTAACTTCACATTTTCCTTCCGTTGTGCACTTCTGATTATAATAACTAATGCTGCTCTCGCACATACCAGCTGCTGATTAAGCAAACCTTTGTTCAATGAACTGTCCTGAGGACCTCTGTCGGCCGCAGTGATGATCCAGAGCAGGTATGCGAGGATAATCCGGGAAATAAAAGATTCAATATATGAATCGTGTTTCATAGCCCTGTGCCTGTATTCGTAGGAATTTAGCAGAATGGGAACGGGGAACTGGGGAAGCTTACCAGTAATTGAAAGGCTCAGATAGAGCCGTCCTGCGGAGGATGTATCCATCAGTGAGGGAGTCAGCGGACAGACAGCGCAGCCTCAGAATAGATGAATTCCCCCTGAGAACAGCTGCGGAAGAATTTCGACTGCCAGAGACATTATGTGGAACTCATTGCATTAGACGGTTGCCTAGGCCAAATAACTGGTAATCTTTTAAGCGGAGGATAATAGGTATGTAATTAACAGAGGTATCAAAGTTTATGGATAGAGGACAAGAGAGCAGTGTTGGGAAGGAAATATACCACCCATAATTGAATGTCATATGGTCGTTTGCTGTGGTCATACGGTCTCAGTTAATGCTCCTGATGTACCAGTCCAATTTCTGACCTGAAGAGTTACACACACTCGTTGCACACAGCAGCCTATCGCTGAACATAGGGCATTTTGTTGGTGACAAATCAACTTCTTGTTTGCGGAAAAAAACAAAGCATTATCGAGTCTTTAATGAATACCATTCGATTGCAAACACGAAAGTAAAAGAAGGAGACAGTGAGCCTCGTGGTATGAATTCAAGGTGGTAAATGCTCCCTCCATGCTGGTAAACAGCAAGAGAGGTGCAATAGCAGGGTTTTAGCTGCTACTCCACTTGCAAATCCAGGCGCCCTGGGAAACGACAAGGGGCCGGAACCTGCGCTTTATCTGAACTTGACTGTTATCAATTACACTTATTTCATGACATTTGAGATTCTGTAGTAAATAGATTCAGCGCTCTTTCTCTCAACGCATACGAAATTGTCTAATCATCAACCATCTTCATCCGTGATCCTTACTGTTCCTGTGATCTTCCTGTTTCATTAGTGATATTTGACCTAACAGATTGCAGTGAGTTTACACTGGTTTGCAAAACGGTTTAATTTTATTGATTGGCAATCGCTACGATTATATTATTCTGTCAAGTACACTTACTTTTATCATTGGCACAAGTAGAAAAGCGGTCTGCAAAATATATTTGCTTTTCGAGAACCCTTCCTGATGTGTTTACCCTGATTGATTCCTTTCTTCGCAGTAAACACGGTGACCATATTCATCCAGTCTCGGGGAAAGTGCGGCCTCTCCAGATTTGTCACCTGCTACCTGGTTGCCATGGCAGTGGCGGATCTTCTGGTTCTTATCCTGGACCTGATATTCAGCAAAATTCCACTTATGTACATGTCATACTACGTTTTCATCCAGTCAATGCCCAAGGTGTGTAATATCCACGCTGGTCTGATACACATCGTAACCGACTGTTCGGTCTGGTTCACCGTCATGTTCACCTTTGATCGGTTTATCGCCATTTGTTGCCAGAATTTGAAAACAAATTATTGCACCGGTAAAACTGCGGCAGTGGTTTTGGGAACAGTAACTGTAATCAGCTGTTTAAAGAATGTTTACTGGTATTTTCGGCTCTCAGAGGAATACACGTGGGTGATCCATCCATTCATTTGTATGATGAGAGATCATTATTTCAATTTATTTATTGCGACCCAAATTGAACTCTTTTATTACTTCCTCACCCCTGCACTCCCATTTGTGCTGGTTCTGGTATCGAATGGCTTCACTGTCAGGCACGTCTTAGTCACCAGCAGAGCTCGCGGGAGACTCAGGGCTCCCGGCAACGGTCAGAGTACCAGAGACCCGGAAATGGAGAAACGCAGCATATCCCTCGTTTTATTGCTGATAGTCTCGGGTAATTTCATCCTGCTGTGGGCACCTTTCACGGTGTATTCTGCGTGGAATTGACTGTATGATCTTACCAGGTCCGTGCTTCCGCCCGATTCGCTGCGAGAGCTAGGCATTTTTCTGCAGCTTTTGAGCTGCTGTACAAACACGGCTCTTTACGCCGTTACACAGACCAAGTTCAGGGAGCAGCTAAAGAATGTGCTAAAATCTCCACTGGGATTCATTGTTGCCAGGAAGTCGTGAATAATCAGTGTCATCCGCACTGACATAACTGAAATCCATAGACAGCGGGCACCTTGTGTCCCTCTGGTCCTGGCGCTGTCCTTGCGCCACTCACAATTCCCAAGCGGCCATTAAACATGAAGGTCCATTACACAGACTCAATGCGTTTCCTTAATTCGCCGACCTATCTTCCCATCTCTGACCCATGGGAGCACCGACAACTCTAATACATTTTGCCCCAGAATTTCACCGTGTAGCCCGTGTACATCGGTCCAGCTATTAGGCGATAAGCCTGAGAGGGCATCTGTGCTCCCGAGATAACCAATTCAATCCCAACATTGACGGCAGAATGGTCCTACTTCTCGCATGGGCGCTGAACGCGCCATTTTCATCATTGTTGCCTTTAAATTTCCTGACTACCCTCTGATTCATTTACTCCCATTTTGATACCTGCTCGACTCTGACCTCCGGACATATTAGCCCCAATTCCACAGACTGATTGTCTATCAATTTCGTTTGTAAAACCATGGATCCTCTCGGCTGTTGAAAATATACCCGCTGCCTCACTAACACATTCAAAATGATATTCCATTCTATAATTTATTTCGATGAGTATATTCTCTCTAGTCATGGGGAGTGGGGTGAGAAGGGAGGGGAGATTCTTATATTTTACAGAAAACAGAAATTCCCTTCCACCATGACCGAGGCTTACATCAAAATTACCTGCTTTATTTTCATCAGGTCTAACATCACTCCATGCCACACAAAATAATAACTAAAAGGTAAAGGATATTGGTCTCCTTGTCCGTAGATAACAAGCCACGAGCCTCCACATGCAAGATATGTACCATAACTTCTGTAATCTCTAAATCGACTCTGCCACTAAACACGTCTTTTTCTTCCCCATGTCCAGTTTCGAAGATCGTACTCTGCCCCATTCTTGTATTTACTCTTTGTCTCCCACAGGTCTCCCTCATTCCTGCCACTTTGATTATTACTTCATCTGCCCGTAAACTATCTCTTCACCGTCATCAAGGCCCCAAACCGTCCTGTCTTGTACGGCGATGTTTACACCTGCGTATCTTTCAGGGTCATTGACTGAATCCCGTGCTCCCACTACGGCCTCCTCTACCTCAGTGTGACCCCAGGTGAATTGAGGGACCTTTTTATAGGGCACATTTGCCCTATTCCTGATCTCATTCAGGATCAATAGGTGTCTGTCTATTTGAGTTCTGTAACACATCCCGACACGTTATGTCAATCCACAACTTCCAATTCTGCCCCAATAAGTCCATCTCAGGTAAAAAGAGTAACAGCTCATAATGTCTCTGGTTCTCCATTCTCGCCCACCACGCCTTCATGACCTGTTTAGCACCTTCCTCTGATTCCCAGGCTCTGTGCTTTATTCCATAGGTCACAGTCCTATTCGTCTTCCTCTGCTCTTTAGACTTCCACTGATCAACTCCCTGCTTCACTTATGAACCCGTTTCATGACACCTTTCCATACCACATGCATTCCCGCTCAACTCTACTCAGATATCAGCTAACACAAGGATATCAGCTTCTAGTTGCGGCTCCTCCCCTTCAACGGAATTTTTGTTTATTCCCTGGATTCTATCGATATCCCTTCCAAACCTAAAAGAGCGTTTTGGCACGAAACGGCGACAACCCCTTTCCCTGTATATTTGCTGCTTGGCATGCTTGCTTCCTCCTATAATTTCTTCGTTTTGGTCATGATTTCCATTATCTGCAGCGGACAGAATCAGACGGGATAAAGTGTTCTGAGCTGGCTATTGTTGTAGCAATGTCGTATATTACAGAAACTCCGTGCAGACACCGATTTCCACCATCTTTGATAATCGATGCTTTTACCGTGATATTGGTGAGCGCACGAGCGGAAAATTAAGTGTGTTATTCAAGTTTGTTCACAGAGGTTCAATTTGGCGAGCGACAAGCGGTAGAATAGATATGTCACTGTGGGAAAGTGAAGGGGAATAAGTACGACTGTAGGGTTGCGGGGGTGTGGTTTGGTGGTGTCGGCGGCTCTAGACAGCCGCAAAGACAGATCCAAACTGGTAGATAAAATGGTTATTGAGCCAACTTCATACCTCAACAATTCAGAGTACGTGTCACAATCTGAACACCGGTGATTTCACTTAACGCCCAATGGTTTGCATATGAAATATTGCCGCTCCGGCCGGGCTGTTTAGGCACCTGGAGAATAACGAGGTCATTGGTATTCTCGCAGATGTGATGCTTTTTTGCTGATTTTCCCGGTAAAATTTATTATTGCGTTCTGTGTTGCCGAATCTGAACGAATCCTGGAAGCGTTTGTGTTTTCATGTTTAATTCGACACGAAGGTGTTTACAGCAGGTTGACTCCTTCAGGTCGTCCCTATTGCTGGGGCTAGAGGAGAGTCGATATGTTTGACCCTTGATCTCACAAGGTATCTCGTTGTAATATTGTGCGTTATTGTTCACCTGTAGCTGTTACAACTTATACTGCACTGCTGGTGTTTTACTTCAATTCACTGTATAAAGGCTTATTTTCCATAAAAACTATGCTCCACAAGCTTGTCCATGAACATCCAATTCATTGTTTTACCGTATTTATCACAATAATAAAACAAATTCAATTACAACCCAATTACAACTCATCGCATGTGAATCAGGGTGACCACTACAAGGGTTCGCACTGCAACAGATGGCCCACAATGGGTTTACTTGCCTAGTGCACATCTCTTTCATTTGCCGCCGGTAAACAATCCCGACGATTTTCTCACAGCTCTTCCTTTCCTTTTCCCTCATTCACGTGAGCTTCTCGCATGTTCTCGCCATCCACACCCTCATAAACTGCCCATTAGCATCGAAATTCTTTATCCGATTCCCGGGACTTCTATCCTTTCAGATTCCTCTTCCTCAGCTCCACGTCTTCCAGCTGTCAGCTCCCGGCTTCTTTATGAATCTCTTTCATCCCGACTCCCCAGTCACCTGCCTTCCCACTCCGCTTGACTTTCCTATCACTTTGAACTTTTGTTGCTTCCCTTCACTGTCCTTTTACAGTGTTTGCAGTGAGTCGGCTCCGCTACGGGTTTCTTTCTTGCTGTGGCTTGTGTAGAGCGGGGAAGACTGAAACGTCCACACTACGAATCTTGATGTAGTATTGTTCCTTACTGTTCACCTGTAGCTTTACAAGTTATTCTGCACCGCTGTTTTTTTACTGCAGTTCACTGTATAATGATTTGCTCTGCATGAATACTAACCATAGCATGCTTTTCGATGAACGTCCATTTTACTGCTTTACGGTAAGTGCGACAACAATAAAACTAAACCAATTCCAATCCGCCCGCCAGGTATCACGGAGCACATGCGAAACATCCGGACCGCTATGCGGATCAGAATTCCATCAGGTGTCCCAGATCATCTTGTCCAAAGAAGACAGCTAACCTGATCATAGGTTCTTTATGATATAGTCACGAAAATTCGGTGAAACGTGTCCACATGAAGTATTGGCAAATACTGCATTTGGTCAGAAGCATTTTTCGTCTTTCCTTTCCATGTGCTCATTTTGACACTTCAGAAGTCCAGTGAAATCCGATCCAATTGATAGGGCAAATTGTTAGAGCAAGTTAACACTTTCTGAGTGAAGGAAGAAGGACCTATTTTCCCCTTTGAACCGGTTTCTCTTGACAACAACCCATCACTCTAAGTTTGTACGCCAACTGATTAGTCCGCTGATATTCTATGCTCTCGGTCCGCCTCGGCTTGTTTCACTGCAACAAGTGCACACTCTGCCGGATCCAGTTACTTCTTTGCACTGAAAAACTGCCACGCTATAATTGCAGTAGCAACTTCAGCACCATTGCAGTACCGACATTATTTCCAACTTTGCGGCTACCTTTAGGAATCGATGGATTTCAAAGGTGGGAATGCTCTGTTACCCCAGACGACAGATCTGGGACTCAGGGCGCCTTCTCGCTACTTAGCAGTCTTTCCAAATCCCTTCAATATAACTGATGCACTTTAGAAAAAAAAGTCCCAAATTCCAGTCCCAGTCCTGGACCAGTACAATGATCGTCCGACTTACAGAACATAGATTATTTGGAGATTAGCTGTGATGATGAGCCTGGAGGAGAATATTTCAGCACAGGTTCAGGGTTTGCACATGTTAGTTTGCACGGTCCATATCAAAAGTACCGCCGGATGATCTGCCGAAGTGCTTCTTGCACTTTCTGACCGTATCGGTTTCGACCTCCTCCGAGGGCAGTGCGTTCTGCCTGAGAAAGTGCCATCGATATGGCCTCTTTTTTTTTTCCTTTCGGAAGAAACCGATGCTTTCAAATGTTTATGATGTACTTGTGAGGGGAAAATGTCTCTGACTGATATATATATATATATCTCCCATTCACTTATATACTTCTACCAATTCAGAAGGTTGAACACGCAAGGTGCAGGCCCAGTCGGAGTACCTGCCGAGTCTCTGAGTACCTGCACCGTACAACTAGCGCGTGTATACTAGGCAAGTATCAACATCTAGTAAGTACCCATCTGCTTCAAAATGGCAACAATTATACTAACGCCCAAGAAGAGTGGTGTGAGCGCTCTTCATCCCTATCATCCATTACCACTATCAGTCCTCATTAGAATGAAATGCTTTGAAAGGCTGGTCATGGCTACAAGCAGCTCCATCCTCTGCAAGGAACTGGACCCGCTGCAATTTTCCTATCGCCAATGTCTACGGCAAACGCAATCTCAATGGCCCTTCGCATCTTAGATCACCTGAACAATAGCAACGGCTATGTCAGGATGCTGTTCGTTGACTGTAGCTCAATGTGTAACACGATAATTCCTGAAGTCCTGGTGAATAAGCTACGAAATCTGGGCACCAGTACCTCCTCTGCAATTGGATCCTCGACCTCCCAATCGAAATACCTCAATCTGTGTGGATTGATAACTCAATCGCCTCCACAGAGGCGATCAAACCTGTTGCACTCAAGGGATGTGTTTTTGCCCATTGTTCTACTCTCTATATACCATTGACTCTGTGGCTATGCATGGTTCTAATGTCATCTATAAATTTGTTATTGATACAATCATTGTTAGTAGAATCTCAGGTGGAGATGTGTACCGGACTGATATCCACCAGGTAGCTGAGTGTTGTCGCAGAAACGTCCTTCCACTCAATGTCAGTAAGCGAAACAGAAACTGATTATGGACATCAGTAATGGTAACACAAGAGAACAGAAGAAAAACCAACCCTCATAGTAGGAACAGAGGTGGAGAGAGTAACTAATTTCAAGTTCCTGTTAGTCGAGATCTCTGAGGACCAAACCTGGTCCCAACATATTTATGTCGCCATAAGGAAGGCAAGGCAGTGGTAATGGTCCTTTCGGAGTAGGGAGAGATTTGAAACATCATCTGCAACGCTCGAGAACGTCTAAAAATGCTCCATTGCATTGAAGTATTTCTACTGAAGCAGGATATGTACTCGTAAGTACGCAGAAAATTATCCACTTAGTAACTCAAATTTTGGCATTTTTGTGCATAGTGTTGGTTTCATTTTAGGCCTCTGCTACCTGGAACTTCCACCATACTGCCAGAGTCACAGTGAAAATTGATGCAGAATGTTTATTCAGTCCGTCTGCCATTTTATTATCACCCATATTACTACATCATCATTACTACATCTCCATCATCGCTTTCCATTTGTCCATTATACACTCTCGTCTATCTCTTACACTTATTGCATCTGCAAAAAACGTTTAGTATTTTATTTAATATTATTGGCTATCATAATTCTGTATTCCATTTGTAACTTAATGACAGTTTATAATCGCGTCTGGGGGCATTTAAAACCTTCCGAATCATCTAAGGTCCCACTAATTAAACACTATTGCCTGTTTTGTCTTTGGCTATTATGTTGGCTCTGACCTGGTATCATCATTCCTTCAGAACACATCTCCTCTTTGGGACGCATATGTCCTGCGCCTTCTATTGTTTTGTCCGGAATTTATTGCCATTGTTGTTCTGCTGTTAGTTCTGCCAATGTTCTTTTCCCGTCAGTTCTGGCCAACGTATCCGTCAAGACTCTGTCATCCCTTTACGCCACAGTAAGTCTGATGCATCCCACGTCAGCTCCCTTTTATTAGGCTTCAGAGTGCATACCATCATATTAAGATTATTTTCACCAAAACATTCTTCTAGCAAGCTCTGTGATCAATTCTGGCTCATTTTACAGCACCTAATTCAGAATAGCTGATCCCATCGTGGCTACACCTTGAGCTGCTCTAAAAATCCATTACGTATGCATTATAGAAGTTCTGTAGTTGGAAATCCAGTAGCAGCATGATTTTCTCAGTCTTCCTGAATACTTAAGTCACTTAAGACAATTGTTATATTGCTCCTTGACATGCATTTTCGATCTCCCGCTGTAATTTATAGGCAACATCCTTCCTCTAGTTTGGGGTTCCGTATATAATACACATCAATGTCTTTTACCCTTACAGTTCGGTACCACTATCCACAATGATTGCAGGCCTCACGACTCAATATCTCTTGTTTCAAATTATTTCATTTTATTTCTAACTAACAGTGCAACATTCTACCTTTCTGTCTGCCATTTTACCGCTATCTGCATCATAGACATGAAGTTCCAAACTATAACCTTATTTCAAAAATGAATCAGTGGTTCTTACAACATTATATATGCGTATGCCAGTATGTAACTGTGCTAGACCTTCTTCAACCATATGCAATATACCACGCACAGTCAAATGTAACACATTCAGTCCGCTATTCACACAATTTGATTTCCCCTGCCTTGTAAGGTTGAACGCATATTCTTGACTGTAATTTTGCCCTGTCGACAGCCTTTCCTTGCTAGGAGTCTCGTTGCACATTACCTCTGTTTCTCACATAACAACATGATCTTCAGCACTACCACGCCGATTAACTGCCCCCGGCCAAATTAATTTAAAAAAAAACACCTCGGAAAACTCTAGCCAACCTCCGGTTAAGACATTTGAACCTTTGGATTCAGCTGTAACCAAGCTCTTTGATAGAGAGCGTACCGTTCGCAGAATCTCCTCTGCAATCTCAAATACAATCTCATTCTATTGTCAATGAGCAACTCGGGAATGAATCTTTGCTGCGTTCAAAGACACCAGCGATCTTCAGCACTCTTCAGAGATTATCTGTCCGGAGTCAATGGTGGCATAACTAGGACCTGTGATACTCATCAGCTGTTCATGCGGCCATCCTCCACCAGCTCCCATAGCCACACGTGACCCTGATCGGTTGGGTGGAGGGGGAGTAGTGGGCTCAGTAGGTCGGGTATCCGGGCCCAAGTGTGACATGCAGGCGAGCGGAGGAAAGGAGCGGCTTACATCTCTTTTACTTGGTCTATCTGCAGGAAAGTAATTCCTGTCATTTTTCAGTGGATTATTGGATAAAGAACCTGAACTATGAAAGGATGTGCGGCTTGTGTTCAGAGCTGCAGATAATGGAAGAGGCCGGGGAGCCTAGGTATAGGATATCGAATGTGCATCACCTACAGCTTTATACAGATGCATTTTCTTCTGATGTCCGCTGTTGTCAATAATATAGTAAATACAATTGTTAACATATAATGCATGCGTTTAAACATACGTTTAACGTATTTAAATACTCAAAATATTTCAAAGAATGCTGCAAATAGATGCGGATATTTGTGCCGTCTCAACAAGGCTGTGTAAAACAACAAAGAATTATTGCACATCACAAATCAGATTGATTACAGTCAGAAATTGATGCGTCAATTCAAGGTAGACTGCTGACGTCACAGGAGGGTTCTCTCTCTCTTATTAATACTTTACTAATCCTTTCAGTCAGTTCCCCCAGTTTCAGCGACAGCAACATCTCCTGCCACGGGCAGAGATCCGGAGCTGCACAAAAGAGGAGAGTGAGGGCAGACTGGCTTGTTCTGTCATGCATCAGAATCTTGGACAGTCAACTTGGAATATAACAGGAGATGGGAAAAATATCTTCTGGAAGGTTCCATATATTTTTATAGATATTAATTAGATAACGTTAGATGATCGAGTCTCACATGCTTTCAGAGCCATTGAAGTGATTTTCTTCCCCGTCTTCGCTATCATTGCTCTTCCCGGTGAGTCTCCTTGCAAAGATAACGTAACTGCACATTTTCATTCTCACGTGCACCTTCGATAGTAATAATCAATACTGCTGTCGCACATACCATTTAAGCAAATTTTTGTGCTATGCATTTTGTTAATTTACGGTGCTGATGTCCCCTGTTTTAGAAAATATGTGCTGGCAGTGATGATCATCCAGAGCACGTTGAGGAGAATAACCGATTGAAAGCATGAGGCCGTGCCTGTATTCGCCGGAGTTTAGGAGGATGGAGCAGGGGGATAGGGGAAGCTTACCTGGAATTGAAACGCTCAGATCGAGCCGTCATGCAGAGGATGTATCCAACAGTGGGAGAGTCTAGGACCAGAGGTGCAGCCTCAGAATAGATGACTGCCTCTTTCAGAACAGAGCTGAGGGGGAATTTCTATTGTCAGATGCAATGTGCTGACGACCTCATTGACACAGACTGTTACTGACATCAAATGATTAGATGTACTGTATTTAGAGCGGAGGTTAATAGGTACCTCCTGCATAGGGACATCAAAATATAAGTGGGGAAGGCAGATAAACGGTGTTGGTAGGAAATAAATCAGCCATGATCGAATGGCTTATGGCAGTGTGCTGTGATCAGGCTGTCTCAGTTAATGCTCCGGAGGGCTGATGCCGAGTTTTCGGCTGCACTTTCGTCCCGCGCTCCTCATCTCCGGGCTCCCAGTCCGGAAGGGGGCGAGCCGGGAGGAGGATCTCCGGGTCGGCTTGTTCTTGGTCGTGGTCAAGATGGCCGTTCAAGATGGTCCAGGTGACGGAAGATTAAGGGCGCTGCCGGAGCCGAAAGCCTACCCCTTTTCGGAGCACACGACCGTGACTGGCTCTCCTTCGAGAGGGAGCACTGGGTCGTTGCGGACGCATTGACGAATTTCCGTGCCGGTGGTCAGGGCGGCGGAATGACTGTTTTATAGACGGCTGCAACCATGTAGTAATTTTGGATGAAGCTACTGTTTTGTAAATATTTAATATCTTGTGTTCGTGTGCTGTAAATAAACTTTATTGTTAAAGAAAGTTAATGCTCCTGAGGGAAGGTTCCTATTTCTGATGAGTAAACTTACAGAAAATTGTCGCACACAGCAGCCTGTCAAAGAGAGTTGAAACTTTACATTTTGACAGGATTCTTTTGCAATTAACCTGGGTCCCACTTCCTAGTGTTTTCATGGCTAATCGGTGTGACTATCATTTGCAAGTCAGGCTGTTCTTGAACGTTATCCGGGTCCTTCCGCTATTCGGAATTTCGGACGTCCCTAACATATTATCAAATAGGTTAATCGCATTTCGGCTCAAAACAGAACTACCTCCCTCTTCTAAGCTCTCGGGATATCTTAAGAGCATTCTTCAAGTTGCCCCATTGACTGTAGTTCCAAAGTACCATGCCGTGTACATTGTCTAATTGTGAACATCTCTCAAAATGATTCCGCTTCTGTCCTGGTTTGTACTCGCCTGTTCTGTATCCACGTACGTGAGCAGTTAATCTTCTTTTGTTATTGATCATTTGTCACTCGGAGTGTCTGACAGTTTCAATGGTGCTGAAAACATAACGCATTATCAGTACTTTCATGAATAGCATACAAATATGAAGGCAAAAGTACAAGGAGATGATGGGCCTTCTGTCATGATTTGAAGCTGATAATCACTCACTCAATGTCGACAGCAGGAAGAGAGATGCAATAATTGTGCTTTGGGTCGCTGTTCTCTCTGCAAACCAGCGCCCTGCGTAACAATCATGGACGGGAATCTGTGCTTCAGCTAAAAGTGAGGGACTTGTTTCACGACATCTGAAGTTATGCAGAGTGAATAGATGATCCATCATTCAGCTGTTTTTCCCTCAACACGTACGAAATTCCCTAATCATCAGCTATTGTTTACAGTAATTTGCAAAATGGTAGAAGTTTACAGAATGGTAATCTGTGTGATAATATACCACTGGCTCGTTGTCTACAGTATATGATCGCGTTAAGGTTTATTGAATGGTAACGCTGTAATTATAGTCAGCCGTCTTCTACAATCATTCCTAACATTGTTACAGACAAGAAAGTGGTCTACAGTATATGTTTGCTTTAGGAGACATATTCCTGATTTTGTTTATCCTGATTGTTTTCTTTGTTCGCAGTGAACATGGTGACCATATTTATCCTGTCTCGGGGAAAGTGCGGCCTCTCCAGAGTTGTCACTTGCTACCTGGTTGCCATGGCAGTGGCGGATCTTCTGGTTCTTATCCTGGACCTGATATTGAGCAAGATTCTACTTATGTACACGGTAATCTACGTTTTCGTCCGCTCAATGCCCAAGGTGTGTAATATCCACGCAGCTCTGCTTTACACCGTCACCGACTGCTCGGTCTGGTTCACCGTCACGCTCACCTTTGATCGGTTTGTCGCCATTTGTTGCCAGAATCTGAAAACAAAATATTGCACCGGGAAAACTGCGGCCGTGGTTTTGGGGATAGTGACTGCGATCAGTTGTTTAAAGAATATGTATTGGCATTTTCGGCTCTCAGAGTAATACTAGCAGGTAACCTATCCATTTATTTGTGTGGAGAGATATTTGATTTAAATATCCAAATCCAAATTGACCTATGTTATTACTTCCTCATCCCTATACTCCCATTTCTGCTAGTTCTGCTGACAAACTGCCTCACCGTCAGGTACGTCTTAGTCACGAACAGAGCTCGCGGGAAACTTCGGGTTCCCGGAGATGTACAGTGTGCCAGAGACCCGGAGATGGAGAAATGCAGGAAATCGCTCGTTTGATTGCTGATCGTCTCGGGAAGTTTCATCCTGCTGTGGGCACCTTTTACTGTGTACACTGCGTGGGATACGGTGTCTAATCTTACCAGATGTGTGCCTCCACCAGAGTCGCTGCGAGAGCTGGGCAACCTCCTACAGCTTCTTAGCTGTTGTACAAACACGGCCCTTCAGGCCATTACACAGACCAAGTTCAGGGAGCAGCTAATAAATGTAGTAAAATCTCCGTTGCCCTTATTGTTGCGCGGAGCTTGTGAGTCAGAGGCCTCACCCACGCGGACCTGACCAACGTTCCGTACATTGCAGGCACCTTCTGTCCGACTGGTCCGGAGCAAACCTTGTTCCACTCAGAACTCACAGGTAGCAATTATATACAGAGGTCCCTCACACAGCCTTAGTGGGTTTCCGTCATTCGCCGGTTTGTCTTCCCATTTCTGCTTCATCAGAGCACCCTACAATTTTAAAGTGCATTGTGCCCCACAGATCCATGGTGCGATCCTATTGCCCGCTCTCGTACATCGGTGCAGCTACGAGACTGTGGTCCTGAGTCTGTGTTCCCGAGCCCATCCGTTCACCCTTACATTGACGTTGAGCTCATCAATTTTGTCTACGAAGTCGAAAACATTCCCGACCGCCTTCATATATGTATAGCACCATTCTGACACCTGCCTTGGGTGTATATCTCTCCTTCCCCTAGATTCTTCTCCTAGATTGTCTACCGACATCGTTTGCAATGCCACTGATCCTCCCGGCAATCTGGGCTGTATCTTCTGCATCAGTAACACTTGCGAAAGTGCTATTACGTTCTGTGATTTCTTTGGATGAGCAGTTCCTCATGAACGTTACGGGTGGGAAGCAGAGGGGAGGAGAGAGTCCGATATTTTACAGTAAACAAATTCAGTTCCATCATGATCGGCGATGACATCAAACATTATCTGCTCTATTTTCATAAAGGGTAGCATTACCGCATCAAAACCCAAATAATAAATGAGATTGGGTCTCCTTGTCCTCAGACAACAGACCGCGAGACTCCGCATGAAAGATAACTATCATAACCTCTGTCACATCAAAAGCCACACTGCCACCATGCACTCCATCTCCGGTTTTGCATATCTCTCTCTGTGCGATTCTATTGATTCCGTGTAGCACTCCACAGGTCTCCCGTCTCCCTGCTACCTTGTTTAACACCACATCGGCCCGTACTCCACCTCTCCACCGGCACTACGACTCTAAGCCGTCCTTTCTGCTGACATTTCCAGCTGCGAAACCTTCTGATCATGTTTTGAAATCCATGCTCCCCGTACGGTCTGTTCTACCTTAGTAGGATCCGACGTAGATTGAGGGGCGGCTTCTTCGGGATCATTTGCTCTATACGCCTTCCTACTCAGGACTTGGAGGTGTCCATCTATTTCAATCACACTTCAGATCTCGGTGCCGGCACGTTGGCCCGTAGCTTTCAATTCCGCAACGGGTAGTCCAACTCAGCTTAAGGAAATAAGAGCTTATAATGCCTCTAGTATTCTTGACCCACATGCTTTGCAAATCAATTTCTCTGACCACCGGGGGGAGAAAAATCTCAGCGATTCTCCCACCACTCACCCCTTTATTTTCCAGCCATCACCTGCGCTTCTCGTGCATTCTAGGCCACCACACCCTCATTACCTGTTTATCAACATCCTCCCGTTTCCAATCTCTGTCCTTTATTCAGTGCTCTACTGGGCTAACACCACAATCAGCTAAACTCATGTTTCTCTCTCAGATTATTTTCCTCCCCTTCACCGGAATATTTGCTTTCTACTTGGCTTCTGCACATGTCATTTCCAAACCTAATGGAGAGTCTCGGTCAGAAATATTGACCTCCCATTTCTATCTATCCATGCTGCCTGACATGCTGGTTCCTCCTGTAATTTGTTTGCTTTGGTCATGAATTCCATTATCTGCAGAACATTTTTTTTTTAATCTGTCCCATTCAACGGCCAATTAACTCATTTCCCAGCATCAACCTGGACATTATGGACTCTGCCGCCTATCGCTGACAAGATGTTAAATAATGCAGATGCTCTTTGCAGCCACAAATTAACGCAATCTTGAGGAATCGATGTTCTTGTTGTGATATTGCAGACGGCGCTAGCGGATTGTTCATGTCCGAACATCTTGGCGGCGGAGGATTCCTAGAATAGATACGTAGCTTGGGAAATAGAAGGGGAATTAAATCGTGCTGGGAACTGGTGTTCCAGGTGACCGCAACGACAGATCTAAAGAGCTGAATGATGTGGTTAATAAGCTAGCGCCCGTTCTAACCAATGCGGAGGAGGCCTCACAATTGGAGCACCGGTGTATTCACTTAACGCCCAACGGTTTGCATATGAAACATTGCAGAAACGGCAGTGCTGTTAAAGCCCTTGAAGTACAACTTCGCATTATTATTGTGGTGGGGTTATACTTTTACTGACTTCCTTGCTAAAACTTCTTTCGTTTTGCTTTCTGTGTTGCCGAAGCTGAACGATGCCTACAGCATTTGGGTTTTCATGTTTTATCCGACACGGAGTTGTTTACAGTGAGTTGAACCCTCTGGTCATCTCTATTATTTTCGCAATCGGAGTGTAGATAAGGTTGACCCTTGACCCCACAATGTATCTCGTTGTAGTATTATTGTTCAACTTCGGCTGTTACAACTTATTCTACATCGCTGTTGTTTTAATTCAATGCTCTCTATAAATCGGGGAGTGGTTCCATACTTCTGTAGGTGTCCAACAAGTTTGTCTCCTCTCCCTCACTCTCTTCAACGTCATCCTGGAAGGGATCATAAGTGTTTCCCTGGAAGAGCATGTGAGCACAGTCAGCATCAGAGGGAGGAACATCACTAAACTGAGATTTGCTGACGACATTGATAGGCTTGCATAAAAAGACGATGAGCTGGCCAACCTGGTCAGACATATTGACAGAGTATCTACACAGTCTGGAATGGAAATAAGTGCCGAGAAAACCAAGCCTACGCAAATGGCAATGGTGTCATTACAACAGAGATCTCAATCCATGGTCAGAAACTTGAGACAGTGTTGCAGTTCAAATACGTAGGGGCAATTATTTGTGATGAAGGATCAAGACCAGAATTCTTGGGACGAACCGCAAAGACAATGACTGCACAATCCAAACTCAAAACAATACGAAGGGACAGCAACAGCTCCATGAAGTACAAGATCAGACTCCTGCGTGCATTGGTATTCTCCATTTTCCTGTACTCATGCGAGACATGGACCCTCACAGCAGAGCTACCGAAAAAGTTACAGGCTTTGAAAGGAGATGCTATCGCAACATATTGTGCAGTTTGGACCACAACACAAACGATACTTGTTCCAACATTTCACTTAATGTTGAAGATGAGGATGTTTTCGGTGAACAAGTATACTTGGAAGATTTCATCAAAGAAGCCTTAAGAAACACCTGGGATGTTGGAAGGTTCGACATACATCAGCAAATATTCCAAATTTTTCTTGAGGCCAATGGATGTTATAAACGCTGTCTTCCATTCATTACCTCTCCCTCCAACTCCGAGAGGTGTTGATCAATTTGTAGGTACTCCGTAGTACCAGTTATGTTAACATATGGACCCGTGGATTGTTTCCAATTTGTTTTCTATAAAGAGCCGAGGGTAGAATTTCTTAATGATGATTTTGTTGAACCTACAAAGGGACGTAGGTGCGTAGGGACGCATGTTCTGCATAGGTTGGAGATCTGGATGGGCGAATTCAGCTTTGCTTGAGCACTTCTACGATGTCGTCATTGATGGTTTGCTCTCTGAATGAGAGATAGAGAACACAGTGTCATGATAAATGTTGGTGCTCAAAACAGTCATCTCTGTGGATTGACATGGTGCTTAATTTAATTAACTGAAGGCGGTGGCTACTTTGCATGACTCCCGTATGAGTTTGGTGAGGTGAGGGTCTCCCCCATTTCCATCGACTTATCGGATGAGAAAAACTGAGGGTCTAGACAGCTGCCCCAACAGCTGCGTTCCCAACTCAGCAGGGTCTCCGATGACAAGGCGGAGTAAGGGTCTTGAGTTGGGAGCCAAAAGTAGTCAAGGGTGAAAGGAGAGATGAATGGTCCCGCGGGGCTCTACGAAGCCATGTGCTGAAGCCGTATGCGCCCTCTGCCGGTCAGAGGTTGTAAGGAATCGTAATCCTTATCAACAACGTGGCCAATGCAACATCTCCAATTGTGTTAGTGACTCAACTTGATTCTACTTCGTATGATGATCATTTCCAGAGGCTTTAGTAGGATACAGTCAAATCAAGTGAGTGACATTAAGCGGTCAGTTCAGGTCCCCTGTGCAGAAAAGCATGTTAAGTAATTCTCATCTGCTAAAATTCAAAAATTCGGACTTTGTGCGACTGACAACATTCTGAGCAGCAGTGGATAGTTTGGAAATCAAAAGTTGCGCTATTGTGAGAGTTATGGAGCATAATGAGAAAAAAGTGCCCTTTGGTGCAGCTCCGCGCCGTCGGCCTAGTTGCACTGACCCTCAGTAACACACCCATTGGTGTATTCATTTAAATTCTTTTGGAAAAATTATTTGGAAGAAATTTAAAGACGTTTCAGTGCAACCATTTTGGTTTTTTAAAAAACAATTAAGCTGCATCTGTAAATTGTCATGAATAGATCCCTATTATGACAAAGATAAGAACAGAGGATTTCAGGAGTACAGGCAGCGAAAATTCCGAGGAGACCAACCATCGGAGAAGTGGATGACCCCAAGTCGGAAACATAAAGATTATACCAGGAGCAATAGAAACGGCGAGACAGCTTAGACTCAATTTCCGGGTGTAACCTTTACTTTCTTTGACTGTTTGTGGAGTTTACGGGAAACCTAAGGGGGTGTGCAGATGTACTTACTCTACCGTTATAACACCGCCGTTTTCAACCATGTCGTTTAATTTTCTCGCATTTTTTAAAATGAGA
The DNA here is from genome assembly GCF_030144855.1 of Hypanus sabinus. Classification (NCBI taxonomy): domain Eukaryota; kingdom Metazoa; phylum Chordata; class Chondrichthyes; order Myliobatiformes; family Dasyatidae; genus Hypanus; species Hypanus sabinus. The sequence continues at coordinate 104,270 of NW_026781025.1, forward strand.
TTCACATGGCATTACACCATATCAACTAATTCCTCACTTTTATTCCCATTTGTCTTTGCATGAGTTCCGTGTTTCATGGTCTAATACAGAAAGAAAAAAAAAACCCGTAGAACTCGTCCAGTGAACAGACTGCATGTAAAGAGAAAACTGTTACACTCACCCTCGGCACTAGGTCAAAAGTGTCAGTGTCTCAATCTCCAACATGGAGACTGCGGGTCAGCGAAAGATAAATTAGACAGTGGAACTTTATTCAGCCTCCTTGAATCATGAACTATTGTCTGTTCTTTAGGATTATATGGTACCAGGGCAAGAATGTGGCATGGGCATCACGATGGAAACAATCAGAAAGCTGTTCATACGCTGTAAGAAAAAAAAATATAACAGCTCATTTCCGATTGATAAAGGGCGTCCAGTTGGTTGATGAAATGCCGTTGCTCCCATTTATGCTTTACCTCACGATGGACGATGGCGGTGGAGAAGGCTGCAGTCAGCGAAAATATCCCAATAACCAATGGAATAATATTTGAATAAGATTTATAGTGTGATTAACCAGAGAGTGCTCTCCCTCGCTCTCTCTCTCTCTCTCTCTCTCTCTCTCTCTCTCTCTCTCTCTCTGCAGATATGCAACTAAATCACTGCGCCAATTCCTTACATCAAAACGAGACGAAGTAAGTCAACACGTTACGCTAACACATGCGAAAACATCCTCCTTATTGGATGCGCATGACATGGAGAAAATGTTTCACTGAGGAACACAGGCAAGCCGCTCACAATTACAAAACTCCAGTGTGAAACAACTATTCCCTAGCGGTTTAATTAGAAAATGACAAATTCTCCGCTGATACCTGAAACGACCGTTTGGCAAGTTCTTGGGGCTTCCACTGGAATCGCATCCCTTACTGATGGAGAAGAGAAACTCGAATCTGGCCACTATTATGTATCATTGCATCAGGACCTTTCGCGTCAGAGAAGTCAGATATTTGCAATGTGTTGCACCCCGTATTATCAATCGGCATACCTGATTTCATTCATGATTGACCTTCAATTTCCTTCTCCATCAGTACATCAGCACCCTGGAGAACCCCGACAACCTTTGGGAATATCCCAGCCCTACTCACCTATGGAAGGTATTCACCACGTACCTCAATATTGACCCCTGTGTGCCCTGCGCTGATCATGTGACAGACTGATCAATCACATTCTATAACTGACAGACTTTATTACTGCGAGGAATGTCCAGACACAGAGAAAGGCTCTTCTTTTGTTGCATTCGTTTCAGATCATTCAAAGGCATCGAGGTAAAATGTTAAGTAAAAAACAAAAAATAAAATACTATGCCGTGTTATAGTTCCAGAGAAATTGCAGTTCAAATTGTTGAACAAGTTACAGCAGTTAAACAAGTAAACTCGACTATCTACCTCACTATCAACAACACTACAGATTGACCGTTATCTGCAAAGCAATTGTCACTGTTGGATCCCATCTAACGAATTCAGGCACTCTGTAACTTCATTAATTTCCACTGATTGGAAGATTCTTCGCTTCATCCTGGTGCAAACTTCAATATGAGCTGTTTTACCATGTTTCGGAATGCATAAATTTCATTGACACACACAATGCTGGAGGAACTCAGCAGACCAGGCGGCATCAATCGAAATGCATAAGCAGTTGAACATTCAGGCCGCGACCCAGGTTCAGGTTGAAAAACGAAGGAGGGAGATGCCAGAACAACAAGTTTGTTTGGAGGCGGAAGGGGTCAAGCTGGAATGCCAGAAGGCTCAGTAGGTCAGGCAGCATCTATGGAAATGAATAATCAGTTGAAGATTAGACCATAAAACGGTGAGAGCAGGATAGTCCATTCAGCACATCGAGTACGCACAGCCATTCCATTATGGCTGATCCCGGATCACACTCAATTACATACACCTGCCACCTGACTTCTCGACATATAATTTGATGCCCGACCGATCAGGAAACGATCAACTTCCACATTAACTATACACACGCAGTCCTCACCGCAGTCTGTGGAAGAATATTCTGCAGGTTGACTATACTCTGGCTAAAAAAAATCCTCCTCACCTTAGTTCTAAAAAGTTCTCCTCAATTTCTAAGCTGTGCCCTTTAGTTCTAGATTCGTCCACCACAAAAAAACATCCTGTCGATATCCACTCTGTATAATCCTTTCAACATATCTGTGATCAAGCCATAACATTCGGCGTTACTTTTGACAGAATAAAAAGTGTTGCTCCACCAACCTCAGATTGGTCTTATCCTGGCAGATGAGGAGGCTATGGAACGTTATATCAGGCCGGAAATTGAAATCTTCAGCCATGAATATTTGGGAATGAATAAACAGTTGACTGTTCAACAGGAGTGGAAAGCAAGGGGGGGGTGGGGGGAGATGCCAGAATAAGGTCGTTGGGGAAGGGGGAAGAAGAAATCTGGAAAGGGATAGGTGAAGCCAGGTCGTTGTTGAAGAAGGACGAAATAAGTTCCTGGGAAGAGATAAGTGGAAAGCGCAAAGAGCTCAGCAAAGATGAATCAGATATGAGAAGAGAGAGGATCATGGGAGCAGAGGAAGTAGGAAGAGCATCGGGGGAAATGGTAGTCAAATGAGGAGGAGAGTGAAGGGCCAGTGGGGAAATGAGGACATTGGAAAAGGAAGGTGGGAAAAACTGGAAAACAAAGATATCGATGTTCATGCCACTCGATTTGTGGTTAGCAAGGCGGAATATAAGGGATTACTCCGGCCGCCTGTAAGTAGCTTCATTGTGACACAAGAGGAGCTCATGGACCGACATGTCGCACCGGGAATGGGGACAGTAATTGGAATCACTGGACATCGGGAATTCCTCTCCTGTTGATAGAGCTCAGATACTCGACGAAGCCTTAATTAACTTGAAGAAGGGCCCCAGCCGGAAACATCGACAGTTTATTCATTTTCAAAGATGCCGCCTGATCTGTTGAGTATTTCCAGCATTTTGGTGTGTTCCAATTAATTTGGTTAAAGATTTGCCTGCGTTCAGTATCATTGTAAGCCATGATAAAACTTTAATTTACGCTTCTTCACTACATTACAGGAACTTGAAAACAACATTATCTTGTTTATATTTCTATTGCCGTGATCTATAACCGAGACAATACTCAGACTGAGACAGAGTAGCGCAATGACAGTATGGCATTGGTTTATGTCGATAAAGTTTATGGATTCTAGGAAAAGACACAATAAGAATAACAATCAAGAAACCAAGAGTCGAGCTGGAGACTGTTTCACATCAATATTCACTGACTTCTCCAATCGACATTTCTTCATCCTTAAGATTATGCAATTTTTCGTGTTAAGCAATCCATACCTCATCACAATTGGGAATTTAATCAAAGGAAATCATGTTTATTTTTACGCCAGCTGTTGGAAAACACGTCAGCCTTGTGTAGTATTGAATATTCAGCGTGCTGGAGCGAGTATAAATCACTGACCGTGGAGATTCATCAGCTCAGAGTTTCTTCAGCGAGATCGCGGGCAGCTGGAGACAGACTGGAAATCAGACAGCATGTTTGAAATATTTTACCATGTGAGAAAGACATGGTACTTGATCTTTGCCGTTATTGGTGTTCCCGGTAAGAGCATAGACGATCTAATATTTGCGGTTCTGTATGCGCGGTCTTTGGACTCGTTCTGTTACGCATAGCGTTGTGATTCCGGTGTAACAGTGAGTGCGGTTCAGAAATTGTGACAAAACTCTGTGTACGTTCAGAAGTTATCATGCAATGTAATCAGTGGCCTCGGATGAAAATAAACCGACAGATGAAACAGATATAGAGTTGAAGATCGAGGAGATGGATTCATGTCACAAACTGATGTTTTGATATATCAATAGGCAGAGCCATTATGAAAGAAAACGCCGATAATCCAACGCTTTCGGCACCTTTTCGGGCTACTTGGTGTACTTCCGTATCAATAGCGTATCGGGCTTTAAATTCAAATGCAATGGTATTGTGCTAGATTTCGTGAAATTTCTGCGTCGCCGGAAGCGAAACTTCGGCGTAATTCAGGGGAGAGTTATAAACATAACTTCTGTGAGACACTCCGAGTTTCGCAATTTCAAATAAGAGTTTGTGTGCCTTTTCTGGTAAAAGGGTTTGTTTCAACGCTCGATTATCCGTCATGCGTCGATAGAATTAAGAGCCAACCCTACAGTGTCCGATAGAGTTCAGACGTGGTAGGTTTTATCCGATATCCTGCTCTGGAACAATAAGTACCAAAGCATTTAGAATAATTCTGCAGCAATATTGTCTTTTCCTTGGAAATTGGATGGTTTAAGCACTACCGTCCAAGATACTCACCCAGCGTGTCAGACAACATCTTTCAAAAGGAAAATTCAAAATTTGCAGTCGGATTCCTTGACATACTGCGGCCAAGCGTAGTTGCAGGTTTTGAAAGAAGCGAGCCAAGGGAGGCTGCTGTACGGAGATAAAAAACTGGGATTGGGAAAGGGACGGAGACATGCGAACGTGGGAAATGCTTTTCATTTGAACTTTGTAAATGGACTGAAGCGGTGGGTGCAGCGTTTTGCTGTGTGGGGCGATTCCAGAACAAAGTGAGAGGAAGGCGTCACTCACCATCGCTGAGAAATTTGCCGTAGTTTCCAGTTTTACACATCAGTTGAAAACCTGATGGTAGGAGTTTTAAATTAATTTGTTCAAAACGGCCTGGGTGTTCAGTTGGCATTGCCTGCATCCGGAGGGCTGATATCTTCTGGTACCGTGTAACATAACTTTCACCAAGCGTACACACGTGTGAGATGTGTGCGACTCCCTGTTTACACCTTTAAAACTTCCTGAAATGAGTTGTCTGCAAAGTTTCATTGTTCTCAATGTCCAGCTTATCTCTTTCCTGAGACCCACAGAGCAGCGAGACAGTGATTAACCCATTCTTTTTGTTGCCCCCCCAGTGAATTTACTGGCGATTCTGATTCTGTCCAGGGGAAAGTGTGGACGCTCCACTTGCACTACTCGCTACCTGGTGGCCATGGCAACGGCGGATCTACTCACCATTATCTTTGATGTAACGCTGTGGCAGATCAGTTATTATTCCTTCCCCGGGACTTTCCTGGATATCACCCCCGTGTGCAGCGCGATCTCTGCGCTGGGAATGGCAGCTACTGACTGTTCTGTCTGGTTCACCGTCACTTTTACCTTTGATCGGTTTGTCGCCATCTGCTGCCAGAAGCGGAAAGCAAAGTATTGCACCGGGAAAACTGCGGCTGTGGTTCTGACAACAACTGGCGTTCTACTATGTTCGAAAAATGTCCCTGTCTCTTTTAGATATCATCCATTGAAAATGATTGCCAATATACCCTGGGACTGTATTACAAAGTCGAGCTACTTTACGGATCCCGGCTGGGTGGGGTATCGATGGTTTTCTATCATTCTCATGCCGTTACTCCCGTTTGATTTAATACTTCTGTTCAACGCTCTGACAGTCAGACACATTTTAGTGACAAGTCGCGTCCGTAAGGGGCTAAAGCGTCAGAACAAGGCGGAGAACCGCAGTGACCCGGAGATGGAGAGCAGGAGGAGGTCTGTGATCTTACCTCTCACCATCTCCGGAAAATTCATCATCCTGTGGTCAGTTGGTGCTGCCGAAGTCCTTTATTACACCGTTGCCCGCTTGGATCAAAATAATTACAGCGATTCTGAAATAATATTTCAACATTCGGGATACATGCTATTCATATTAAGTTGCTGCACAAACGCTTTTATTTATGGGGTAACTCAGTCTAAGTTCAGAGACCAGTTCATCAACGCAGCGAAATATCCGCTCAAATCAATTGTTCAACTAATTTATAAACAATATATCTAAGTTTTTTCTCGGCGGCGGTCGAAATGTTCTCCATCTTGACTGTACAGAACTGTCGGTAATCGGTGAACGTGGCAGCCGGGAGAAGAAATTTGGTTTCGAGCCCAAGCGAAACACAGAAGTTACGGAGAGAGGACAGGAGGATGGGGTTGAGAGAGATCATGAATTAGCCATGTTAGAATGGACAGGATGGCCTGATTCTTTCCAGATGTCTGCCAACCTGAAATTGTCCATTAGATATAGACAACGTCAATCTTGTTCCGATCCAACACCTGGACAGCAAGTGTCCTCCTCTCCTTTTCGATCTCATTGGGAGCTTCGTCCACCTCGATTCATGCAACACTCTGTTTAATTTCCCGATTACAACTCACAATTTCAGATTCCAGTGCGTAAGCCCTGTTTTCCAACTGATGATTTCAACGTGCCGTATCCATAGAAATCGTTTTATTTTCTTTGGGCTCAAGCTTAACCGGAGCACATAACTTTGCTGAGCAAACGTCTGTCTCTTTCTTAGTTCTCGCGTTAATACTTTTCTTGTCAGGTGAGAAGTGCATTTTTCAAAGACGCATTTGATTAACATTGTACCATATTAGCAATCGTCATAAGCCTGGTTACAGAACATTACATATTTTTCAAAGAATTTACGAAATGAGCAGAAGGTAAGATATCATAAATATAAGCTAATAATTACCTTCCGCAGCTAAAAACACGGTAACATTATTCCCATGTTTCTAAACGTCGGCACATTGCAGCAACTACCAACCAGTTACTTGCCTTCATACCCTAATGTCTAAAGCAAAAAAAGACAGCAAATTTCTCATCCAGTTAAACACCGTCAGTATAAACACAACACAGTTAATACTCGCCCTCGGTAGTGGGTCAAAGGACAGCGGTGACACATTTTAATGTAAGGTGTAAACTTTGCAGATGTCTATCGCATTAGATAAATGATTAGATGAATGATCAGCTCTACAGAACCCCATTCGGTTTATAACTCAGTAAATTTCTCTCGACCACCTCATGCTCCAAGAAAAGCATGACACCTCACTTCCTGATCTCTGATAAACTTACATCTAAGCAAACTGCATGTTGAATCTCTTCTACAATGACTCCACTACAATCGCAAGTCTGTTAATGTTTGTCTTTGTTCTCGGCTAAATCTGGTAAAACCTGTTGTTAAGACAAAGGCAAGCACACTGATTGTCAATTGATAGGAACTTTCGGACTATTCTAGTGGTGAACATTATTGTGGCTTTCTGCAGATTTGCATAAATATTACCCGGTCGGCCAAATAGTTTAATGTTATTGTGTAGCGACTTTGGGTTTTAACCCCTTGTGGATAAAACAATCGAGGCAGTGCATTCCCCGTTCATGTAACATAGTATTCCATTTTCCACTGTCAATTCAGCACATCTCTGATCATTTTCACTTATTGATTGCTGAAGGTTGTATGTTTTCGTACTGGCCATATCTATTAACCAAGATATTTTCCCTTGTGTATCCTCTGAAATTATATCCGGATCGCTATCGTGCATTGCCCTACGTCTAATAATGGATCGATCTCAATGTAATGGTAGGACATTGACTCTGAAAACGTAACATTTACTGTATAGTATCTTTCATGAGTTTGTATTTTAAGGCCAGATTTTTGGTGAATAATGTTTACCACTAGACTGTGCTTATGTAAGTAATCAGATTAAGTTAAACTGCTGCGGACCCTGTAATGTATTGGATAGTTTTTGGTCTCACATGGCATTTTCTGCCATTATCGTCTTTAATTTATTGGTAATTTATTGGGTATTTTTGATTTTCTTAACCACTTGCTTGGTACTGACAAGAAACCAGTCTGTTTCTGGGAAGTCTGGGTTTCTGGTCTGTTTTTGTTTCTGTGTCCCCAACTTTCATCCAGGCATAGCCCTCGACCTTGTCGGCACATAGCGTGCTCAGAACATGCAGAAGGTCATGCTCAACCATTATTTGTTTTTCCTCTACTGTGGTACTTCTGAGTTGAGATTTCATTTCTGTTTGGTGGTGCGTATTTCTTCCCAGAAGTGCATACGCCCGTAAAGAGTTTGAATCCTGACTTCGTTGATGACCATGTATCATTAGAATATTTATCGTGAGTGGGACAGGGGGAATCGAATTCATCCAACCCCCTGCCTGAATGTGTCCAGCTGCCTCACCATTTTCTTCCTTCCTCTCTCCACAGTGCTCTCACTTTCTCCGTATTCACATTCCTCCCAACCGCTCACTATCCTCTGACCCCTCAGGACACTCTCCTCTTTCAGTCGCACTCCTCCCTTCCCCTCTCACACTAATGCTGCCCTCCGCTCTAACTCTCATTGCCCCCATATCCTCTAACTCTCGCTTCACCCATTTCTGTCCGCAACCCGCCCCCTTCACGGAACGACACTGAAGCTCTCCCGTGTCCATTCCAGCATGTCAGCACATCCATTTCATTGTGCAGTGCAGACTGAGACTGTTTTCTACAAGGTAAGCAACCTTAGTGTGGTGCTTGGAGTTTGGAACATAGAAACATTCAGAGCTGGCTGATGCAAAGAAGGGCAGGAGAGAGAGAGAGAGAGAGAGAGAGAGAGAGAGAGAGAGAGAGAGAGAGAGAGAGAGAGAGAGAGAGAGAGAGAGAGAGAGAGAGAGAGAGAGAGAGAGAGAGAGAGAGAGAGAGAGAGACGGGGGAGGTTAGAGACAGGGAGCACAGAAAATCGAAGAGAAAAGTGTCACGCAGTGTTGGGGGAAGGGGAGAAACACGAGGAGAAAGAGAGGGAGACGGGGAGAAAGACGGGAGAGAAGGATAGGTAGAGTAGCAGTGAGGCAAGGTGAGGATAACTTGTAGAAGGAGTGAGACGGGATAGAAACTTTGTGAAACGAGAGAGCGAGGGGAGAATGGGCTGAGCGGGACTAGGGTAGAGAACGTCGAAGAAGGAGAGAGGGACGGGGTAGAGAAATGGGAGGTAAACACAGAGGGGAGAGAGAGACTGGGAGAAAAGAGACTGGAAAAGAGTGAGGAGGGAGGCAGTGTGAAGGCAGAGAGTGCGGAGAAAAAGATTGTGGAAGAAAAGTGTGGAGGCACAGATTGTGGAGAGAGTTTGAAAGCAGAGAGTGTGGGGAGAGAGAGAGGGAAAGAGTTTGAGAGAAGGATGGACGTGGGAGAGAAGGCTGACGAGAGGGAGGCGAGAGAATAGGGGACGTAAAGCGGCAGATGTTGGCAGATAAAAGGACAGACAGTAAGACCGGGAGCGAAAATAACAGAGTAGATAGGGTCGGGGAAGAGAAGATGCGGCAAGAAAGATACGGAGGCGAGAGAGACACTGGTGGATGAGATACTGCAGGGAAAGAGAAGGAGAGGGAAACAGTCGTGGAGATGTGCAAGAGAAACGAGAGAGAGAAACGGGGAGAGAAGGAAACGGGTAGAAGAACGTAGTCAGAGACAGAGATAGGGTCTGAGGTAGAACGTGTCTAGGCAGATAGAGAAGGCGGGGAAGAGGAGTGGGAGGGAGATACTGGAGGAAGACGGGAGGAGAGAGAGATTGTAGTGCTGAGGAGAGAGACAATGGGCAGAGAGACACGTGAGGCAGAGAAAAACCGAACAGGTGGTGCAGAGAATGATTTAGGGGCGGCATTTTGAATCAAGAGTTCTGGAGTGGGAAGAGATTTGGGATATGAATAGAGATCGGAGTGAGGAGCGAGATTGGGAGAGAACCGGAATGGGAGAGGCAGGGATGAAGAGACAGGCGGGGAGGTCAGAAAGATGAGGCAAGAGTGAAACATAGGAAACAGAGACTGCAGAGAGAGAGAGACTGGGGACCTAGCGAGTGACTGGAGGGAGAAAGAGACTGAGCGAGAGGTTTAATGGGAAAGCGTGATCGGGAGTGGTATTAGGGGGAGAGAAACTCGACGGAGGAAGAGACCGGTGTTGAGGAAATTGACTGGGGATAGAGATAGAATCGGGGAGATGAGTCAGGGAAGATTGACTGAGGGAGAGAGATCGCTTTTGAATCTAGTGACTGGGAGGAAGACTGGGGGGTTTAGAGAGATGGGTGAAAAGAAGATTGGGGGGAGGACACGGGGCGTTGGGAGAGAGACATTGTGATGAGCTGGGGAAGAGACAGCCAAGTAAAAGGCTTATGTACCATAATGTTAAGGACATTCTTTCACTCAGGATGTTCTGGGATTGTAGACCCACCAGTCTAAATTGTCTGTGAAACATCCAACTGTTGCCGTCCCGATGACCCCCTTCAGCGACGTCTCCATGATACCACACCTTCCTACATCGTATCCACGATCTTCTTTTCCTTAACCCCTCTTCGTATCCACACCCTTCTGTACCCATCTCTATGACCTCCTCCTTCCCTCTCTGTGACGATACCCCCGTTTCCTGTTACTTAAGCATAGTTATAAATTAACTCAAAATAAACATAACTTGTAGATAATAAACTGCCCTGCTTATCGAAAAAACTTATTACCATTCAAAATCACTATTTAGAAAACTTCGCTATCAGAGCAACAACCGCATATTTTGAGTGAGTGATTGCAGTTCACATTGCCCTTCGTTGTTTCTGGATTTTTTTTTAAATACTGTACAATCCAGAATTGCTGCATCACTATTAAAACAGTCATTTATTAACAGGTCATTTCCAATGAATGAATTATCAGAGTCGTCTCGAAATTTTCCAACTTCCTGTGCCAATTTGTTTCACAATAACCATCTCTAAACAAAGTTTGCTCATCTGGTCGGTATGGCGCAGCTTCAGTTGTGTTAACCCCACTAAAATGTGGATCAAAATCCAGAATTCACTTCTAACTTTAGCTTCAACAAATGTATCATGATTGCGTTAAAATACAGGCAGATGCATTTTCCCATTTATGTTCTAACGTGAGAGGTGTGGCTCTGTCAGACAAAGCTGTATATCAGTATTGTGTTGCTAAGGCAGATACTCTCGAAATTCTGAAGCTTCTGAATGCTGCTGGGTATCCCGCTGTGCCTTTTATAATTCCATTTGTATAATGCCCCGTTAAAATGTGCGAGACACAATCTGTTATGGCGCAGCATCATGGTCCAACGAACATCTAATATTAAACAATTTCATTCTGACAGTGGTGAGGTGGACCATCTCCATGAGTTTATCCACAGGGGTAGGATTTGGAATTGGGGAGTTTCAGACTGAATTTCAGAGAGTACAGAAGCAGAACCATCAAGCTTCTTCGTATGATAACCCTTTCATTCCTGGAATCATCTTTGCTAAACTCCTCTGTACTCTTTCTAATGCCAGCAATTCTCTTCTAAATGAGAGGCCCAAAGATGTTCAGAATACACAAGGTGAGGCCTCACTAATGCTTTATACAGCCTCAGCATTACATCCTTGCTCTTATATTCTAGACCTTCTGAAATGAATGCTTCCTCACCACTGACTCGACCCAGAAGTTAACATCTGTAAGTCCCATTGCATCTCAGACTTTTGGTCTTTATCCCCGTTTAGAATATAATCTGCAATTTTATTTCTACTATCAAAGTACATGGCATACATTTTCGAAAATTGCATTTTATTTCCCACTTTCTTGCCCATTCTTCTAACTGTATAAGTCATTCTGCATTTTACTGTTTCCGCAATAGTACCTGCCCCTCTACCAATAATCTTATCTACTGCAAGATTGGCAACAATGCCATCTATTTCATTATGTAAATCGTTTATATTATTCGCAGTTGCTGGAGGAATATACTTTGTATTCACCCAGTGCAGACATTCCACAATGAGAGCCGAACCGCTCCATCCACTTTGGATGGACTGGATCAAAATGCCTGAGGAAGAGCCCAGGTGATTTGTTGTTTAAGTGTTTAAATTACTGCAAATTGTAGAAAAAAGTACATCAGCGCACGGCAGTTTGTAACCAAACAATGGACAAAGGTGTTTTTTTTTTAAATCTGTTTATATTGATATAAAAAATCTTTTACAATAAAAGTACAAACAAAGAAACGGAAGTTCATATCAAATTCATGTATAATATAACATTAGTCTAGTATATATAAACAGAGAACCACAACGCCCCCTGACAATTATTCGAACAAAAAAAAGATTGTAAATTTCTATTTATAAGAAGAAAGAAATAAAATTCTAAACTAACCAAAAAAGATGGGCAGTCTATTTGAAGGAAAACTTACAAAAAAAACACGAGATATATAAAGAAACAGATAAAAAAAAGAAAAAAATCATATGAAAATATAGAATAAAAGTTCGCCAGGTTTGCTCAAATTTGAAAAATGTATCAAACGACCAACTTCTAATTTTCTTCAAGCTTAAGTTTTGATATAATGGAGGAGAGTCAGGAAAAAAAAGGTGGATTAGGATCTTTCCAATGTAACGAAATATCTCTCCTAGCCAATAAAGTTGAAAAGGTTATCACATGTTGAGCGGAAGTTGAAACATTTCCCGCTTCCTTTGGAGTAATCCCAAAGATTGCCTTAAGTAAATTAGGTTGTAAGTCCACACCTATGACTTTTGATAACGTTCTAAAAACACCTCTCCCAAGCCTATTTAACTTTATACAAGACCAAAACATACGAGTTAGAGAAGCCACCTTAGCTTTGCATCTGTCGCAGTTGTGATTTATTTGAGAAAAAAATATGCACTCATTTTTCTTTTGACATCCGTGCCCTGTGCACTTCCTTGAACTGAATGAAGGAACGACGGGTGATAATTAATTTATTATTAACTAAATAATAAATTTTATTCCATTGATCAACTGAAAGTAAGTCCTGAAAATCCAATACCCAAGCACTTTTAGCCCTATCATTCAGGTATTATACGTGCATTCATTAAGCGTTTATATATAATAGCTGTCAATCCTTTTTGAAATGGTTTTAGCTGAAAAATAGCATCTGTCATGTTTGGTCAATGAAAAAATTGATAATTCGGTAAGAAATCACGTAAAAAAATCCTAACTTCTAAGTATTCAAAGAATTGTGCTTTAGATATATCATATCTATCCTTTAAACGCGTAAAGGACATTCAACAATCCTCTATGAACAAATCTAAAAACAAGTTTTTATTCCCTTAGATTTCCATGTTAGAAAAACCGTATCGAGAATTGATGGCTGAAAATAAAGTTAAAATGGATATTACTAGAGAGAACAAAGTTATTGAAGTCAACAAACCTGCGAAACTGAAATCAAACATTTAATGTATGTTTAACAACAGGACTACGAGCTTGTCTGTCTATCCCAGAGAACAGAAAATGGGAAGAGGAGCTCCCAGTAAGGAAGCCAAAGCAAACCCCGTTACCGAATTCTCCTCCAGGCCTAAACAGGAAGAACAGTCCTGTTTATCTATACCCTGAATCCCAAACGACTATTAATTGCCCAATAATAAAATCGTAAGTTTGGTAACACAAGCCCTCCATCTTTCTTTGATTTTTGCAATAACGGTTGATTCAAGGCGTTTTAATCCAGACTGCCGATGACGTGACGGGAAACTAGAAGAAGAAGAGTGGCTACTAAGAAACTTCGACAGAGTAGGAGAGCGGGCGTAGCAGTGGCAGATAGAACACACAGTCTTCTAGATCAGAGAAGTGATCGGTGTTTCATTTTGCAACTGTGGAAAAGGTTTTACTGATAAAGACGTGAGTCGTTTCGCATGGACCATGTTCAAGCCTGTGTCAAGGTGTAAAATTCATTTAGTTGTGTCTGAGAGAGGGTTTTAAGCTCTAAAACCTATAGTGCGCTTCGTAGTCGCCCTGGATTATTACACAAAGTAATAAGTAATATTGTTGTGATCACTATTATTTCATTTTACGTTGCACTGTAGGTTGTGTAATACATATTGATTTTTTGACCGCCGTGTTATTGCGGTCCATTGTGGATGTTATTGCGTTTCTTGGATGCCCGTGAGCAAGTGAATCTCGTTGTTTACATGGTGATATATGTCATGACAAATTTACTTTCTGCTTTGGACTTTGAACCAGTTGGGCCGAAGGCAATTTTCCGTGCTATCCGCCTTAGAACACCTGGATTGCAAAAAAAAAAAGGAAGAGTGGTCTAGTAAACCACAGAAGGCGAATAAAAACCAGTCCGCAATGATCCATCCGATATTCCCGAGTCCAGAATGGTGTTAAACGCACGTTACGGAGCTCCGCGGCAGATGTACACTTAAGAACGACAATGTAAAAATGCCGTTTCAATATAGAGACCAGCAGAGTGTCTGAATGGCCCCGGTGTTGTTGTGTCAAACAATAGCCACGGTTGAGAAGGTGGCACAGCACTCTTCACCGAGGCCTCCTTCTCATCAAACTCCGCAGCCCGAGTCCGATGTCATGTGACACTTTGTACTGCTGCCTAATGTAACGAAAACAATTTTTTTTTATCTTTCTTGCGTCTTTTCCATCCTCCCAAAACACTGATCGCTGCAATAAACATTACAGTGATTGAATTATGAGCGTGTAAATCACAGATGTTGTCAGGAGTGAGATTCGAGACTACACCTCCAGTTGGAAACCAACACTCGGGTTTACAAGGAAGAGGCTTTCTCGCCTTAAGTCTAGCGCCTTAGACCACTCGGCCACCCTGACAGCCCTGCAGTACTCTCTTCATATTGAGCATAAAAAGCTGCATTTCAGTATAGTCTGAATGACTGCTCTGGTGTGAGAGTACACATACAAACAGATAGGATATCCTGGGATTTGACATTAAAATAGACGTTGCATTTCGGACTTGCCAAGCATGTCCGAAATTAAAAAAAAATACAGCAGCACAGCACTGGAACATGTCGTGCATACAGTTCAGGCCATCCGTCATAGAAAGGTTGACGAGGCTTTCGAGAGAGCAGAAAAGCTTTACCAATATGCTTCCTGAATTGGATTATTTGGGCAATAACGAGACTTTGGACAAGTTTGGGATGATTTCTCTGAAGTAGCGAAGGGTGAGAAAAATCTGATAGATGTTTCTCAGATTTTGAGAGACATAGATAAAGGTATGGCATAGATGGCATAGATAATCATGGCAGAGATTATCTCCATCCGAGGGTAGACATGGTTTATTCCATCAGGGATACATTTCACCTAAGAAGAGATAATTTTAAAGAAGATATGAGAACATCCCGTCACTCAATGTCTGCAAAAACCAAGGAAGTGATTGTGGTGTTCAGAAGAAGGAAAAGTAGAGGTCCATGAGGCAGTTCTCATTGGATGATTGGTGGTGGAGAGCGCACGTAACTTAAAATTGGTGGGTATTACAAGTTTCTCAAATACATCATCTTTTCTTACTTACGTGATTGCCTAATCCACGCAAACAACCGACGCTTGCTTCGCAGTAATAGCATTAACTCGGTTGAATGTTTAAGACAAATAATGTCAGGGGTGGGATTCGAACCCACGCCCCCAGATGGAGACCAGAAACCTCGCATTTGTAGG
Source organism: Hypanus sabinus (assembly GCF_030144855.1). Lineage (NCBI taxonomy): Eukaryota > Metazoa > Chordata > Chondrichthyes > Myliobatiformes > Dasyatidae > Hypanus > Hypanus sabinus. Next base: position 119,547 of record NW_026781025.1, read on the forward strand.
AAGGACTTTCATTCCCTGAGTCTGGCGCCTTAGACCGCTCGGCCACCCTGACAACTTTGCATCACCCACTTCACATCCCAAAGAAATTTGATGTTTTTGAATGCCTGATTTAAGAACAGAGTTATGTAAACACAAACGCACATCCGATTCTGGGAATCGGAAATGAGTCCGAGCTTGTTACAGTTTTCTCAGGTGAGGCGCCCTCTGTGGTAAGAGAAGCAGTGTTAAAATTACAGATCAAAACTCCTTAGACGCGTATCAGCAGAAATCTTTAACTGAGGTTAAAAGGGTGAATGAGAGCGCTGGAAAGACTCGCTGTCTTCACATGTAGGGAAGTGATGAAATAGAAGTTTATAGATAGGATTGATTCGGTCACCACTGGGTGGGAGGCGATCATGACAAATTTGACAAACCCTGCACACGAGAGGTTCAGCTCTAACGGGGAACGCTGCTTTACAGATGGATGTTGGCAAGTAGAATATAAAGTCCAAAGCAGAGTCCGATGATTATGGATGAAAGAGAAGCTGTGACAAAATTCAGAAGAAAATAAAAGATCTTCGGAAAGTCCACTCAGTCAACTTCGTCTGTTTCATCATTCCGTCATGGCGGATTAATTACCCCGGTTATACACATTCTCCTTTTTCCCTTAACTTCAGATGCTGTTATTAATAAAAACGTAAGCATGTTTAAATATGTTTCCATAGTGGGATACTACGTTTTTATGTTTAACTATGTTTCCATAGTTTCAATTTAAATGGGGCCATTGACAGCACACCAGCGAGTTGGAAGCGCACTTACTTCTTGGAATATTTCAGTGTTACACCGAACGCATATTCTCAGCGCCAGGTGGGAGTCAATTCAATAACTAGAGATCAACGGGTGATGCTCCAGAAGCGAAGCCCAGAAGTTATATGGAACTCGCTAAGTTGTACACGAGAGCTCTGAATAACGGTGTAATAAAGGTACTGGGTCGGACAGACAGAGACAAATGCAGGTCAAGTTCTATTACTATTAGATGACTATTACAACTGGCGAGGCTATCACTAACATTGAATCGCTGAAGGGACATTGGTCCAGTTCTATAAAATTGGAACTTGCGGCGGAACTCAGATATCGCTCAGGGTTAATGTTTTCATCTCAGCGCCAGTCAAACATGCCTTCAGAAAAATAAATAAATAATAATAAAAAAATAAAACGCTAACCATATTGACAAACGTCAACGGGGTGGTATTTTACATTGAGGCTTCAAGTCGCCGATTGATTTCAGATGAGGTAGCATGTAGTACAAGTGTGACGCCGTTGTTATATTGGCCCATTGGAGTAAACTTACGCAATGGTATCAGTGGTTAGCAAAACCACATTGCTCTGAATGCTGGCGGGCGGACGAACGAGCTCACTGCCAGGAACTGTAACATGTTTTATTCTACGGCTCAACCCCTGACTGCAGCGATTGCAGTACAGGGACCAGATATCCTTCTACTACCCCTTTCTCTCCGCTCCCTCTGAGCTACGTGGGGCGGCGGTGGGGTGCGGGACGGCTGTGTAGAAGCAGTAACTGAAAAATATGGCAATTGCTGCTGCAATTGCATTGGCTCCTCAACACTACCTTCTCCTCCACTTATCTTCGTATCATCCGCAAACTTTACCACAAAGCCATCAGTTCCATTATCCAAATAATTGACAAACAATGTGAAAAGTAGCAGTCTTAATTCTGACCCCTGAGCATCACCACTAGGCACTGGTAGCCAACCGGAAAAGGCACCTTTTATACACAATCACTGCTTTCTGCCTGTCAGCCTTTCCTCTACCCATGACAGTATTTGTCCTTGAATGCCACAGGATTTCATCTTGTTAAGCAACCTCATGTGTGTCACCGTATCAAAGGCCTTCTTAAAATCCACTTAATCCGCCGCCTTTCCATTGTCCACTGTTTTTGAAATCCCCTCGAAGAGCTCAAACAGATTAGGCAGGCAAGATTTTCCTCGACAGAAATCATGATGTCTGTTCTTATTTTGATCATTACTCTGCAATTACTCGAAAACTTCTTCATTAATAATGGACTGCAACCCTTCCCAACTACTGAGGCTAACTAGCTTATAATTTATTTATTTTATCTTTCCCAATTGTTAAAGAGTGCCATGCCAGAATTAAGTAATTCTTGAAAGGTCACAACCAATGCATCTACTATATCTTCAGAAAACTTTTTGAAAACTCTGACGTATAGTCCATCTGGTTCTGGTGACTAATCCAACTTAAGACCTTTCACTTTGCCTGGCATGTTTTCCCTTGCAATTCCAATGGCACTCAGACCTGATTTATGATACTCACGGACATCTGGCACACAGCTGGTGCTTTTCACAGTGATGGTTAATGCAAAGTACTTTTTTATTTCAGCCGCCATTTGTTTGTCTACCATTGCTACCTCAGCATCATCATTTCCCAGTGTTCCAATATCAACTTCCAACTCCCTGTTCTTCTATATATTACTCGAAAACAAAGAATCCTGTTTTGTACGTTTCCTAGTTTACACACACCTTTCATCTTTTTCCTTCTTTTTTTTTTTTTTGTTTTTTTTTTTGGATGCCTTTGGTTGGATTTTAAAAGCTTTCCAATCATCCGAATTCCCACTCGCTTTTGCTACATGATAAGCCCTTTCCTATTTTTATGTTGTCCTTAACATCCCTTGTCAGAAATGGTTGCCCATCTTTGCTTTCTTATGTGGGGCATATCTAACGTGCGCCTTTTGAACTATTGCCAGAAACTCAGCAACCTCTGCTATGCTGTTATCCCCGCCAGTATCTACTTTCAGTTAAACTAGGCAGGCTGCTCGCTCGTGCTTCCGTAATTCCCTGTATTCGCTTGCAATGCTGATACATTGGACCTGTGCTTTTCCTCGGAAATTGTAGTAAGAATTCAATCATGTTATGATTACTGTATCCCCTTAGGATTCCTTAACATTAATACCCATAATATGATCTGGATTATTACACAAGATCCAATCTAAGATCGTCTTTCTCCAGTAGATTTAAGCACCGGCTACTCTAAAATCTCGGTGGCTTGCAACAAATTCCCTGTCTTGCGATCCGACACTAAACTGATTTTGTCAGGTCGCTGAAGCAGGCACTCAGTTGCAGACCAAGTACTGTGCGCATTGTGATATTTAGAGAGTAGAGAATCCGGTGCGTTGGGGGGGGGAGAGGGGGACGCAATAGAGTCGACATCAAAGATCAGGCAGAGATCAAAACATCCAGAGAAATACAAAAATCAGATACAGGAAACAAGCAGAGTAAATATTCAGACCTACAGAGAATAGATACGATTACTGGAAAGGCTCAGGAAAAAATCATTGGCACAAACTGGCAACACAGGACAGAAATACACTGAGCAAACAGCAGTCAGGCAGATAATAGGAGGAGCACAATGATACACAGGTGGCAGCGATGCAGGTAACAATATGAAGCAGATGAGAAACGGGGTACTCAGAGATACAGCGGTCGGAGTAGAGCAGGAGCAGGGACAGGAGCAGATCGCAATACAAAACCACAGACTAACATGTGGGGGAAACTCACAAAAAGAAAAAGTTCAACTGAGGGTAATGAGAGATTTTCCCAAATCCCTTGCATCTTGAAATCCCTCATCACAAATTTGACATTTCCCTTATTAAATGCCCTTTCTCGCTTACTTTACGATCTCAACCGCATAGCTTGGTTATTTTTTGTTATTTTATGATTCCCATAATGTTATTTTACTGAACTCCACCTAGAAAGATACGAAATTCTCTGACACGATGTCACCTTTTTCTAGAGATGTAATGCCATCCCTCATAGCACCGTCTATGCCTTCCTGCTAGTCCATTCGGTAAAACGTGCATTCTTTTATATTAAGCTCTAAATGTGACCTTCTATCAGCCACGACTCAGTGATGCCAACGACGTCAAACCAACTAAGCTCCAACAATGTCATCCACCTTAGAATACTACGTGCATTTAAAAGGAGCACCCTAATTCCTGCACAGTTCTTCCTTTTGAATATTGCCTATGTGATACAATTTGCTTCCTTTCATTGTCTGCATTTGTTCCCATTCATGGCTTGGCCTTTCTTACATTCACAACACAGCTGGCTCGTCCACAGTTTTGTCATATTTATTTCCGTTCCCTGACATGTTAGTTTAAATCACTTCATTCGGCTGAAGTAAAACTGCCTGCCAGGATAATGGTCGCGCTCTTTTATAAGGCGTGGCAACATAATCGGGCAAGTACAAGGAGACTTGTTTAAGTTCATGACGGGGCATAATTGGGACGAATGCCCTCTTCTTTTGCAGGGTTCGTTTCTGTCATTTCAACTTTCGGTAGTTCTCATTTTCCGTCTAACGAAATTGAATCTCCTGTTCCTCTAACTCACGGGATCCACTCGATATTGTTCTTGTCTTTAGTGGCACTTTGCCCAGAGCTATACTTGTGCTGGGGAGAAGCAGCTCTCCGGGAAGCAGTGACTGAGAGGTCTAAGTTAAAACGTTCTTCATGTCTGCAGGTGTATGTAGTAGTCTTGGAAATCACTGCCTGTGAAAGAGAGTGCCATCTCTTCCATGCAGGGAAATTGGGAATATTTTTCTCCCAATGTTTTGCTTAAGCATTTCCTGTATTGCGATTAAAGTGGACTCTGAACTTTTTGACTGGATTACATTCAAATGTTCATCCTGAAGTTTCATATTTAGAACGTTCATTTTGTTATAAAGATTGGCGAGGTATTGCAAATCTCCAGGTTGTTGAAGCTTGTGTCACCAGCTCTTGTCGACTTTGAGGAAACATACAACTAGAGTGTCTAAAAGAACAATGAAGCGTTTTATGCAGCAGTCTTCTGACAGACAACGCTCACAATTGTAGAGAAGCAAACGTTCAATCTCTTCATCGTTATCTGGGCAACATTGCAATGTATGCTATGTCATGAATAAGCGATAATTTTGTTGGTAGAGAATATTACAAGTGTCGTGTTTAGAATTTATTTCTTTCATAAAAACAAAACTGAACCAACATGGGGACATTTCGTATCTGGTGCTCCATCTGTTGCACGAGAAATCATGTTTTTAATTGGAAAACATTTATCCTCAATATACATGTTGAGCTCGTCAAATTTTGATTCCCCTTTGATATTTGTTTATACGTTTATACAAAAGAGTATCTCTTCATAAACCTCCATTTTTGATAAACCTTGCAAGTGTCCCGAGGAATGTCTCGCAAAATTGACTCATTCAGTTGTATCAAAAGCCATTTCTTTGTCGTTCAGCGCACAGTTTATACGCAAGGTCTTCGCTCATTTGGTCAATACGACGAACTACAGAGTGATGACTCAGGGGGATATATTTAAAACACTGTTATCCATTTTGGGAATACAGGTGAATTCTTCTGATACATCTGTCAGTATCAATCTTTCAACTATTATTCCGCATTTATCACACTTTGCTATCATTTTCAAATAGTTATAAGGAAGGACGAGACCACTATCAAGGTCACTTTGGCTTTCTTAGCAAGTGACGAGTGTTTTTTTTTCATCCTCTGGACATAAGCAAGGCAATAAGTAACCTTTTCGGGTTATCTTTTACAGAAGTGTTCCAATCTTGACGGTTTCATGACTTCTTTTGACAGTACAGTTTTACAAATAAGACGCACAGAGCGTCGCTGCTCTGACTGGAACGGAATAAAACCATACTCCAGCATTGTACTGGCACATTTTCAGTAGTTTATGTTTCTTAGCAAGATTAGAATGCAAGGCTTCACCGCCTTCAGACTCATGGAGAATGCGCCCGTAGAATGTATAGATTATTATCGGGGTTAAATTGAACACGAAAGAATGATAACATAAACTGGGATGTGTATAGGATGTTGACGACTGCAGTGAGTTGACTGTTCCCAATGACACACTCTAATGTCAAATATTACCCCTGCTGGTTAAACTATTGAGAGGGTCTCCATTATCACTGACAGTCATTTTGCTCAAATTGTTTAATTTTCAAAGATGATTCTTCGCTAAATGACATTTTGCGTCAATTTGATTGAATAAATGAGGAGAAACATTCTTTATGTTACGTCTCCACGTAAATGTGCCATGTGCAATGGTAGTAATTTATAATAATTTGTATTTACTAATACATTCACTGTAATATAGAGTACACTCAAATCAGCGTGAGTTCATCCGTCCGTCCATCCGTCCGTAGGTATCCCAGAGTCTGTTGGCCCTGGATATTGGATGCGGTACTGCTTCCTAGATGGTAGCAGCTGGAATATATTGTGCTTGTGACGGCTTGTTTGTCCAATGATCCTATAGGCCCTTTTCACATGTGCTTGTAAGTGTCCTAAATATTGAGAGGTCCACACCTAGAGATGAGCAGGGTTGTCTGCTCTCATTTGTGCCCCTATAGGAAGTTCAACTTGGGGGCCCATACCACACTTCCTCAACCGTCTGAGGTGATGTGGATGCCGAGGAACTTGAAGCTATTTACCCTCTCGAACTTGGATCCATTGATGTCAATAGGAGTTAGCCCGACTTCATTCCTTCTTTAATCCACAACCAGCTCCATTGAGATGAGAGGGTGTTTTCTTGACACCACTGTATCAGAGAGATGACTTCTTATGCAGGTCACATCGTTAATTGTTTGAGATAAGGCCTATCAATGTAGAGTCATCAGCAAATTTAATTCGCAGATTGGAGCTGTGCGTTGCGATACATGCATGGGTATACCGGGAATAAAAGAGGGCACTCAGTACGCAGCACTGAGGGGCTCCTGTTTTGAACGTCGGAGCGTTGGAGGTGAGGAACCCCATTCTTACAGGCTGCTGGCGATCTGACAGGAAGCTCACCACGCAGGGTCAAGACTTAGGTCTCTGAGGTTCTTGTCGAGCCTGGATGGAACTATGGTGTTGAATGCTGAACTGTAGCCGAAGAACAGCATTCTCACATTAGCATCCTTCTTCTCCCGATGTGCAGCGCTACAAGAGGTTGTGCCCAGTTCATTTTACTGGGGGATTTTGAAGTAAAATTTTTGAAAATGCAGCAGGGGACCCGGCAACTTCCAGTAGCTTTGGCATTTCAAAAATTTTTGCTTCACCATTACAAAAGTGAAATACGGCTTTGCTGGTTAGAGACGAAATTCTCACGTTTGTAAGAAATACGCAAATTATCTTGACGGCATGTAAAAGCAATATTCAATTACCCATTGATGCTAAAATTAGAAGGGAATTCAGACTCAAGGTGCACATTAAGTTTTAAATATTTTAATAGGGATAACTAAAGATAACATATATCAAACCCACACGTTTTTTGCGATTTTTTTTTTTTAGGACAGGCCAAAATAAAACAAAGTGGCTCACCATATGTGAGACCATTCCGACAATTCAGTGAATAGAAACAACTTGTTAATTACTTAATATTTTAAAAGTGGTATTGCAGTTTTGGACTATACATTATTTTACCAAAAATCACGAATTAGACGAATAGGCAATTTCATCAGTAGGCAATCGATCAAAAATTAACATTCTCCACTTATTGGAACGTAGTCCTGAAAACGATTTTGAATTGTATTACGTTATTCAATTTACTGGGCGTGGTTTATCAACAGCACAGCAATTTACCTTTGAGTTACGTCTGTGTAGGTGGTATTTAGAATAGTTAATCGAGTATTATTTTAGTAAATCGACAGTTACTGTCTTACTGGGACAAGGTCAGACCTTTGGATTTCCAGACATCTCATGTTCTTTTGATGACTGATTGATGTCATATGTAGTATGACGCAGAGTAACCAGAGTCAATATGATTGTTTGAGCGGATGGGATCGAGCGTTGGTAGATGTAGAAAAGGTGGACACCTTGGAGGGACTGTCCATTGAGGCTCATATCAGGCATATCAGGTTATGTGATAAAAATCGATTTTTTAAAATTTTGGAAGGATTCTCAATTTCATGCAAATTCTCCAACTAAAATTAGGGGTGTTGTTTTTTTAGTGACAGCAATATTACTTTAAACCAAGAGGATATTATAGAGGATATTAATGGTAGATTTTTGATTGCTAAAGGAACAATTTACAACATAAATTGTTTTGCTTAATATATATATTGATGGTCCCCGATTCTTTAAGGTTGTTTTTGCTCTGTTAACTGATCTGAATTAATGTATGTTATTAATGGGTGGTATTATTAATACTTGTTTAAATTCTTTAATGGATAAGTCATTATCCAAACATAAACACCCTAATCGTTCTGCATCACTTATTAATTTATTTGATTATGGCTTAAATGAGATTTGGAGACATATGCATCCTATTGACAGAGAATATTCCTTTTTCTCAGATGTTCATAATAAATACTCGAGAAACGACTATTTTATAGTCGACCCTCGACCTCTATTTAATGTTAAGAAATGTGAATATGATGGAATTGTTATCTCTGATTACGCTCCCTTAAACCGAATATTTGAGCTGAAAGATTTTGCATCTACAAGACCAGTTTGGTGTATTACAGAACACTTGCTGCAAAGTTCAGAATTTGTTGAGTATATTGAAACTCAAGTAGAGTTATGTTTCTCTTTTTAATACAGAAAACGTCTCAAATTTAATAATTTGGGATAAATTAAAAGCTTATTTACGTGGTCAGATTATTTCGTATACAGTTAAACTGAAGAAGCAGATAAGAAAGGATTTAGGTAAAATTACGAAACAAATTAAATAATTAGATAACATCAGTGCAACCTCTCCAAATGTTGATTTGTTTAAGAGTGCAATTTCAATCACAATATAGTTTATTATTAACTTATCCTATTGAAGGATGTTTGCTTAAATTGAAAAGTCAGTTTTATATTTTTGGGGATAAAACTAATAGACTCTTAGCTTCCCAATTAAGGGTAGCTAGAACTAAAAGAGAAGATATAAAGTTTCGTAACAATAATGGAAATATATTAAGTAAACATGAAGACATTAATAATATCTTTCAGGATTTTTATTCTGATCTTGAAAAATCTCAGTTCCCTTCAGATTCCTCCAACATGAAGGCTTTTTTTTTAAATATGATTAAATTTCCTCAAATTACTGCTGAAGATCAAAAAATGTTTGATGCTCCAATTGCTGAGCATGAAATTCAGAATATTTTGTTGTCAATGCAATGAGGTAAAGCTCCTGGACTTGATGGTTATTCGGTGTGATTTTACAAAATAATTTAGAAAATATTTTCTCAACATCTTTTGGAAATTGTAGCGTTCTCGTTCCGGTGTAACTGATAACGCTGAATTAAACGCAGAGATAAACCACAGTCAATGAAACAAGGTCGCAGTAAGATTAACCATTTACTGTTCACTCTTCACATTAACATATGGTGAACACTGTTGATAAAACAATACAAGATTGATACAGTATTAGTTCCTTTCTTAATATTACATTTCCATTGTAAATACTTGTAAAAGTGACTATAACTACATTACATTATGGGGCAGTATACAGGCAGAGTTTACCTACGCCATTGACTACTTTAAATATACTTCAATGCAAACTATCCGCAACTCTTTAACTAACAAAAACATAAACATTGTCGACCGTCGTTACTTTTAACGAGATCGGCGTTAACATCTTAGTTCAATATATCGATTATCTATTAACTTACAGCTGTGATTTCTAATGCTTGCAAAACAACTTCTACTCGGGTCTGCCTCGTGGTGAGCCCCCACACTCGCGTTTATGTCAAACCGGTATTTTCCCACAGGACGCGGCGAAACCGGATGTGACGTCATCGCATGCCGCTATATATTACAAGCAATGAATATACTTTAAACACATCTAATTCTAACTAGAAAATACTAACAAATGAATTACTAAGCGAAAATATTATAAACTAAATAACTGTCATAAAGACAACACAGAAATATTTCATGAATCTTTTGAGAAGGGTAGTTTACCGCCTTTTTATGAATCATCTGTTTCCTTAATCCTTAAGAAAGATAAAGATCCTACTGAATGTTCATCATATAGACATATTTCGTTTTTAGATGCGGACGCTAAAATTGATTCTAAGATAATGGCAGGCCATTTGGACATTTTTTATTAAAAATAATCTCTACAGATCAAACAGGCTTTATTAAAGACCGTTACTGATTCTCTGATGTTCGGAATTTATGGACATTATATATTCATCACTATCTAAGATACCCCAATGTGTCATTTCTCTGAACGCAGAAAAGGCATTTGATAGAGTTGACTCGGCACATCTGTTTAAGTTATTAGAAAAAAATGGCTTTGGTAATAATGTCAATAGGTGGATTAAAATGATATATAAGAATCATATTGCTACTGTTATTACTAATAATTTTATGTCCCCTTTTCTTTAATTTCACGAGGTTCTAGACAAGGATGTCCATTAAGCCCATTATTATTTAATCTTGTACCGGAGCCTTTACTATAATACTCCGTGAAGCTGAAAATGTCCATGTATTCTTATAAATGGAACCGTACATAAGATTTCTCTTTACGCAGATGATAGTTTGGTTTATATTTCAGACACTGAAGAATCTATTCCTAATCTTTTGGAAATACTAAATGATTCTGGAAAATTTTCAGGATATAAACTTAACTTAAATAAAAGTGATTTGTTTCCATTAAAAGCTCCTGTTTTTATATACAACGATATTCCATTTAGAATTATTAATTATTTTAAATATTTATTTATTAAAATGATTAAAAAATATAAAGATCATTATAAAGCTAATGCAGTTCCTTTAATGAACTCTATGAAACAATTATTTTCTTGATGGAACGGACTTACACTTTCTTTAATAGGTCGTATCCATGCCTTGAAAATGATGATTGTATCTAGATTTTTAGATATTTGTCAAAATATAGCTACCTTTTTAACTAAATATCAAATAGACTCTATTATTTCATCCTTTCTTTGGAGCAATGAAAGACCAATAAATAATACATATAATTTACAAAAATCTAAAAAAAGATGGTGTACTTCCACTTCCTAATTTAAATTTGTATTGTTGGGCTGTTAATATTCTACAATTATGTTTTTGGCTATATTGGCTCGATCAGAGCCTAAACCCAGCTTAGATTGATTTGGAACTAAAAGCTATAAAAAATTTAACCTCAATATTAGGAGGTCTATTACCTTTATAACTCTCTAAAATTCCAAATTTATATCTCTACCCTGTTACTAAACTGTCCTCAGGGATTTGGTTTCAGTTTCGCAATTTTTTAAAAATGTTAAATAATTTAAATTTTCTAGCTTTTTATTTTGATTTAAAAAAATAAAACCTTCAATAAACGATCCCATTTTTTTCTTATTGAGAAATGAGGGGATCTGCTTTTTTTGCAGATTAATTTTGTGATGGTTGATTGACGTCTTGGGAACAGTTAATTAGAGATATTCTCTCTCTCATACACACGTTTTGCAATATCTTCAGGTTAGACGTATTTTACAAAAGTACTAATCTGTTTCCATATATGCAATAATATGATTTGTTGGATACTAATTTGAATATGAGTCCTTTAGTAAGAGGATGCATTTGTAGAATTTAATATTTATTTTTGCTACAAGAAGATAAACTCTCATTAAAGATTAAACAGGATTGGGAGAGAGAACCTTTGTTAATGAAGATTGGTTGCGAGTTCTAACAAAGGTGAATTCTTCTTCGATACATGGCAGTCACTGTTTAATTCGATTCAAAATTATTCACCGTTATTAGTTAACAAACGAGAGACTATCCAAAATGTTTCCTTACATAGACAATTATTGTGATAGGTATAAAACTGAAGTAGCCACTTTGTCACATATGTTCTCGTCATGTTAATGATTAAAATCTTTTTAGAAATCTTAATTTTCTACAATTGCAAAAGCTCTGAAAATTAATTTACGACCTAATACATTGACTGTTATATTTGAAAGAGTTTTATATATATATATAAATGAAAATCTCTATGGAGCCTCCGTGGGTGCAGGTTAGGAACAGGAAATGATCAATGACTTTACCGGGTGTGTGTTTTTTTTTACAGTCTGTCCAATAGTAACAGATAGGGAAACAGATCCTGGAAAGGAATAATAATGACAGAGTTGTCGTAATGGTTGATTTTAATTTCACAAATATTAATTGAAATCTCCTTAGAGCAAAGGGTTTAGAAGAGGGGCGTTTGTTAGGTGTGTTCAAGAACATTTCTGAACACAATATGTACATAAGACTTCAGGAGGAGAGGCTGTACTTCATTTGGTATTCGGAAATTAACATGGTCAGGTGTCAGATGTCTCAGTGGGAGAATATTTTGGATATAGTGATCATAATTCTAGCTCCTTTACAATAGCATCGGAGAGAAATCAGAATAGACATGTTTGAAAAGTGCTTAATTGGAGTAAGAAGGATTATGAGGCGATCAGCCAGGAGGCTTAAATTGGAAAAAGATGTTCTCAGGGGAAAGTACGGAAAGAAACGTGCCAAATTTCAGGTAATATTTGTGTGGAGTTTTGTACAGCCACATTCCACTGAGACAGAGAAGTTATGATAGGGTACAGGTACCGTGCTGTACAAAGGCTGTAATAAATCTAGTCAAGAAGAAAACAAAACCTTACAAAAGATCCAGGGAGCGAGGTAATGTTACAGATCTAGAATATTATAAGGCTAATAGGAAGGAGCTTAAGAAGGAAATTATGAGATCCATGAGTGGCAATGAGTAGATCTTGGCGGATAGGAATGAGGAAAACTCCATAGTATTCTACAAATATGAGAAGAGCAAGAAGTTAAGACGTGAAAGTATAGGACGCATCAAGTGTGACAGTGGGAAAGTGTGTATGAAACCCGAGGAAATAGCAGAGGTACTTAATGGATACTTTACTTCAGTATTCTCTATGAAAAAGGAACTTGGTGAATATAGTGATGACTTGCAGTAGACTGAAATGCCTGAGCATGTAGATATTAAGAAAGAGGCTGCACTGGAAGTTTTGGAAAGCGTCAAGTTAGATAAGTCGCCGGCACCGGATGAGATGTACCCCAGGCTGCTGTGGGAAGCGAGGAAGCAGAATTCTGAGCCTCCGGCGATAATCTTTGAATCATCAATGGCCAAGGGAGAATTTACGGAGGATTGGAGGGCTGTGGATGTTGTTCCTTCATACAAGAAAGGGTGTAGAGATAGCCCAGGGAACTGTAGAACTGTGCGTCTTACCTCAGTGGCTGGTAAGATGATGGAGAAGATCCTGAGAGGCAGGATTTGTGAACATTTTTGGAGGTATAATATGATGAAGTATAGTCATCATGGCTTTGTCAAAGGCAGGTCGTGCCTTAAGAGGCAGATTGAATTTTTTGAGAATGTGAGTAAACAGACTGATGAAGGAAGAATAGATGTAGTGCAGATGGATTTCAGCAAGGCATTTGATAAGGTATCCCATGCAAGGTTGATTGCGAAAGCGCGGAGGCTTGGGATCCAAGGGGATATTGATTTGTGGATCCAGAACTGGCTTGCCCATAGAATGCAATGATTCGTTGTAGAGGGATCATATTCTACAAGGTGGTCGGTTACCAGTGGAGCGCTTCAGGGATATGTTCTGGGACCCTTCGTGATTTTTATAAATGACCTTGATGAGGAAGTGGAGGGATGGTTCAGTAATTTTTCTGATGACACAAATGAAGGTAATGCGGATAGTGTGGATGTCGGTCAGAGTTTGCAGCGAAACGTTGATAGGATGCAAAACTGGGCTGAGAAGTGGCAGATGGAGTTGAACCCAGATAAGTGTGAAGTGGTTCATTTTGGTAGGTCAAATATGATAGCAGAATATGATGGTATTAATAGTAACACTTTTTGCAGTTTGGAGGATTAGAGCGATCTAGCTGTCCGAGTCCATAGGACGCTCAAAGCAGCTGCGCTCTTTGAAGCTGTGGTTAAGATGGCGTTTGGTGCATTGGCCTTTACTAATCGTGGAATTGAGTTTGAGCCGAGAGGTAATGTTGGATCTATATAGGACCCTGATCAGTCTCCACTTGGAGTACAGTGCACAGTTCTGGTCGCCTCACTACAGGGAGACTTTAGAAAACATAGAAGGTGTGCAGAGGAGATTTACAGGGATGTTGCTCGGATTGGGGGTCGATTGAACTCTGCCGTTTCTCCTTGGATAGACAGAAGATGAGGGTAACCTGATAGACGTGAATAAGATGACAAAAGGCACTGATCGTGTGGACATTCAGAGGCTTTTTCCCAAGGCGGAAATGGCTGCCACTGGAGGACAAAGGTTTAAGATGCTGGGGAGTAGGTATAGAGCAGATATCAAGGGTGCGTTTTTTACTCAGAGTGTGGTTAATGCGTGCATTGGACTGCCATTCAACGGTGATAGAGGCGGATACGATAGGGTCTTTTAAGAGACTTTTAAATAAGTACATGGTGCTTACTAAGATAGAGGGATATAGGTAAGCCGAATAATTACTAATGTAGGGACATGTTCGGCACAACTTTATCGTGCTGTAAGTTTTCTATGTTTCTATGCTTGTATGTAACACTGGAGATCAAATTAAGTGTCTGCAGCCGAAAGGAAAATTGCTGGTCTAATATCCCTATTCACAGAGAAATAATAAACAGGGTCAGGATTTGAAACAGGAAGTTGTTGGTGGACGTGGAGACGTAGATCCGTGTCGTTATGACGATGAAATATCTCAGACTATTTCCAGACATCTGCTGCCAGCAAAAAGCAAAGAACCCAGTTCTCTTGTGACTGCTCCGTCTCCCTTCCCCATTTGCGACCAGAGATAAATTCGCAATGGAATAAAACAGGGATAGGAGTCTGAATGGATAATATGACATGACATATGGCATACTTGATACCTTATCATCTGAGAAATATCGATCAGGATATTCGGACAATACTGCCCGCGGATAATCATGGTGAGTTGTGATAGGCAACTGATCACCAGAGAGCAGCGTAATGTCCAGGTACGGCAGAAGAAAAGAAATTGGTTGTACTCTGTTCCTGTGTGAACACTTCAAAAAATCACAACTCATAGCAGTTTTATAAAGCCTCAGAATTACATTCGTAACATTTGGCTTTTCCAGAAATACAATGATAGAGGACTAATCCGAATTGAGAATGTTAAATACTGCACAACGACTGGACCTTTGTGTGTTCAGTTGAAAGGGAAACAGTGGTAATGCGTGAGTGAATGAACGGAAGGCAATCGTGTGATTGTTAATATTGTATTGAAACGATGTTTGAATTAATCTTTTATTTTAAAAGAGGATCTCACTGTCTCCAAATGTCCGCTTTATTAGTTGAAATAAATTTGCCGGAGCATTTGAATATCAGGGACTGCTTCCTTTTCTGAAATTGTATAAAGTCGTAGTGTACGGGGGCCGCAATCACACACTTCTGGGTTCCCATTGTTCTTCAGAATGTTTGGTAAGTACTTTCGCTCTAGGGTTTAACTGTTTATTCTACATACGACAGTTACCAGCGGCAGAGGTTTGAAGGAAGAAACGTTGGAGCTTA
Source organism: Hypanus sabinus (assembly GCF_030144855.1). Lineage (NCBI taxonomy): Eukaryota > Metazoa > Chordata > Chondrichthyes > Myliobatiformes > Dasyatidae > Hypanus > Hypanus sabinus. The sequence goes on from NW_026781025.1 coordinate 135,039, forward strand.
GATTATTGTTTTGCCATACCTGTGTATTCAGTGTGCGTTCTTGTGGTTGTTTGCTGTGGTTTTGATTTTAGAGGGAGACACAGGTTCCACACTGGCCATGTAAAATCAACGTTAAATAGATTGAGATGTGAGTGTATCTATTCCGGGTAAGATAAAGCCGCTGTTCAAAGGTAAATTGACATAAAACAAATTCGTGTTTACTGGAATTGGAAATCTGAAGTTCGCATTCTGGGAGACTGGTTCATTTGGAAAGCAACAAAGGATGCTGGGGAATGTTTTGAAATGCTGATCATGTGTTGAAGGGTTTCCCTGGGAAAATAGCATGTTTGGAAGCAACAGTACTATCTGCCTTTAGTACGTAAACATGATTTCAGTTTAGATAGCGTGTAGTTTCAGTCCGAATTTAGTCGTTCGCTTTCAAAATCGGCCCTACCTCAATGAAATATCCAAGTCCTGCAGAATGGACAAACTCGGGTCACTCAGAACACTGTGAGAGCAGAATCTAGATATAGTTGTAAAGTGAACTAAAGATTATACCTACCTTGAGAAACATCACAGTCCTCCAGGCAGAGACACTCTATTGATTATCTCATCGGACTTCCTTGCTTACCCAGTTCTGAAGCTATGCAGCCAGGTTTCACTCGATCCCAGTCCATCTTACGTTCTGAAGGTGTGCACCATAGGGAACGCAATCTAATAGCTTACACAAATAATATACCCCAAATCGACTCTTCCGCCTCATCTGCCATTTTTTCATGGAATTTATTTTAGCTCATGAGGGACAGATAGGTTGGTGAAGAATGCTTTCCTAAATCAGAGCTCTGAGTATAGGAGTAGGGATGTAATAATAAAATTGTACAAGGCATTGGTAAGGCCGAATTTGGAGTATTGTGTATAGTTCTGGTCACCGAATTATAGGAAAGATGTCAACAAAATAGAGAGAGTACAGAGAAGATTTACTAGAATATTACCTGGGTTTCAGCTCCTAAGTTTGAAAGATTGAAAAAGTTAGTTGTTTATTCTTTGGAGCGTAGAAGGTTGACGGGGGACTTGAAAGAGGTATTTAAAATAGTCAGGGCGATAGATAGAGTTAACGTGGATAGGCTTTTTTCCATTGAGAGTAGGGAAGGTTCAAAAAAGAGGACATGAGTTGAGAGTTAGGGGGCAAATGTTTAAGGGAAACATGAGAGCGTGTTACTTTACCAGAGAGAGGTAGCTGTGTGGAATTAGCTTCCGGTAGAAGTGGTAGAGGCAGAGTCGGTATTGTCATTTAAAGCGAGATTGGATAGGTATATGGACAATACTCTAATCGTGGGTTATTGGCTCAGTGCGGGTCAGAGGGACTAGGTGGGAGTAAGCGTTCGGCAGGGACTAAAAACATAGAAACATAGAAAATAGGTGGAGGGTTAGGCTTTTCCGCCCTTCGAGCCTGCACCGCCATTCAGTATGATTATGGCTGAACATCCAACTCAGAACCCTGTACCTGCCTTCTCAGCATACCCCCGGAACCGTTTAGCGACAAGGGCCATATCTAATTCCCTCTTAAATATAGCCAATGAACTGTCCTCAACTGTTTCCTGTGGCAGAGAACTCCACAGATTGAGCACTCTCTGTGTGAAGACGTTTCTCCTCATCTCGGTCCTAAAAGACTTCCACTTTATCCTTAAACTGTGACCCCTCGTTCTGGACTTCCCCAACATCGGGAACAATCTTTCTGCATCTAGCCTTTCCAAACCCGTTAGAGTTTTATATGTTTCAATAAGATCCCCCTCAATCTTCTAAATTCCAGCGAGTATAAGCCCAGTCGATCCAGTTTTTCTTCATATGAAAGACCTGCCATCCCGGGAATCAACCTCATGAACCTTCTTTGTACTCCCTCTATGGCAAGAATGTATTTCCTCAGATTAGGGGACCAAAACTGCACACAATACTCCAGGTGTGTTCTCACCAAGGCCTTGTACAAATGCAATAGGACCTCCCTGCTCCTGAACTCGAATCCTCTTGCTATGAATGCCAATACACCATTCGCCTTTTTCGCCGCCCGCTGTACCTGCATGCCCAATTTCAATGACTGTTGTACAATGACACCCTGGTCTCGTTGCACCTCCCCTTTTCCTAATTTGATATCTGACTCTAGCATTTTTCCCACCACCGATGTCAGGCTAACCGATCTATAATTCCCCGGTTTCTTTCTCTCTCCTTTTTTAAAATGTGGGGTTACATTAGAAGGGCCGAGATTACCTGTTTCCGTGCAGTAATTTTTATATAGTTGTATGGAAAACCAACTGACTATCACCAAACAGAATACGGTTCTCCGTAAATTCCGTCTCTCAGAAGCCTCTCCAATACCTGCCTAGTACTGACCCAAGTCTCACTGGCCTGCCATTCTCAATGCTATCCCTATTACATGTCTTGAACAAAGAAATAACATTTTCCTTTCACCAGTCCTCCAGTACTACTTCCGTAGCCAGTGATGACGCAAATGTCATGTCCAAAAGTCCAGCAATATCTCCGCTCGCTTTCTGTAATTACCTGTATTGCATACTTTTTATCACAGGGAACTGGATGATATTCATGTATTTCCACTTTCCAGCTCGTAAGTTTTAACGCCTGCATTTTTCCGCTGTATTCACTGGTGAATAGCGAAGCAGAAAATTATAAAGGACTTTCACTGCCTCCTTGCACTCCAGAGTCATGTTTCCTCCTTTATATCTTATATCTCCCACTCTGTCTGTCGTCATTCACATGTTTTTCACCTACCTTAATGCGGGTCACCCATGCCTTCTCATGCTCCCTTTTAATTCTTCTAAGTCTATTGTTAAATCCCTCTGTCTACATTGTGGCTTTCCATAGCGCTGCCTGATTATTTCTTCAAAAACCTTGAGTACATTTCTTTATTCAATTTGAAGAGGTGTTCAATATCGCTTATCAACCAGGTTTAATTTACGGAGCCATCCGATCCCCGCATCAATGGAACAAGCCAATGATGAACCCCAATCAAGGGCTCCATTAACAATCTCCATATTTCCCTTGTGCATTTGAAGGAACAAATCACTTCTCTTATTCGACTCCCACGTGCCTACAGAATAGTATCAATAACGTGCATTCCAAATTGTCTGCTCCTATGCCAGTGTAATGTATGTCGAATAGCTGTGCTCTATCGTTCTGAAATGCCGACACGCGTAGAGTTCAGACACCTGACCCATTTCACTCTCTAGTATTAGCACAGGATTAACTGTTCAGTAGTCCGCCTGCCCGCTACTTCGGCCAGGTATACTTCTTTTACACAACTGAGAACTCCTGTCACATTTGAACATTTTAAACAGAGGAATTGACGACGAAAATCAGTGAATTTTAAGTTGCCTGTGACGACAGCCGTGTTAATAACGTATAAGCACCTGTGCAAAATCTATCTTCCGGTTTGTCACTCTCACTGTGTGTTGTTTTCGTTTCGGTAATGGGAGTTCTCAGACGAGTGTTTGTTCCCTTTTACTTCTGAATTCTACTCAGTGTCTATTGATAGACAATCCCGGCACAGTTTCCCTCCTTTCCGCAGCTGTGATAATATCACAATTTCCATGTGCTTAAAAGACTTTCCCTTTACTCTCTTTTACCCGATTCTGAGCATTTTGAAACATCTGAACGCCGGAAAGTCCGGAAATCATCCCTGCCCTTATGATTGAATTGACATTTATTTCTTACAACTTTCACATACACGGGGAATAAAAATCTGTAGGTTACGTCTCCGTCTAAATGTGCAATGTGTCATCCTAGTAATCTACAATAAGTACTGATAAATAGAACAGGCAATGTAACATAGAAAAATACTCAAATCAACTTGAGTTAATCAGTTTGATGGCCTGGTGGATAAAGCTGTTCCGGAGTCTGTTGATCCTGGCTTTTATGCTGCGGTAACGTTTCCCACATTAGAGTCAAATCTCTGCGATAGTTCGGAATTTATTGATTTCAGGATGAACAGACACATGATTGTTTGAACTTATATTTGACAAGCCTATAGATTTTTAAAACTGATTTTAAAACTGTTTGATTCAAAAACTCTGCTGAATTGTAATTGGATTGGACGTTATCTGCACAGATAGCCATTTAACGTAAACACATACTTCATTCCATTCATCAGCTCTTGTCTGAATTTTCTCTGTGTCAGTGTATAGATACAAGTATTGGTGCACATACTTAGAATTTGAAACATTGAACCACATTGCTGTAGTATATATACCGGGGAATTGAAATATCTGTCCTGGTAAAAGTAATTTTCCACTTGCCATTTCAGGGAATGAGCTATATAGGGCATCCAAAACAATATGAAATTAGCTGAAATTGCAAACAATAAAATCATCGATTTTCTGCGGTTTTCAACCTCGGTATCTTTCTCTTTATCGCTGCTTCTCCGAAGCCCTCTGCGGACTCTGTTTGCCGCAATTATATGTCTTACTGTTAACCCATTGAAGACAAGAATTAAGCCAATTGGTAGCAACGGTGTTAAAATGCTATCCACACTTTCCACACGGGTAAAGTAGCGTATTCATGTGAGAAGGCGCAACGCCATGGCACGTTGTCAATGATGACGTAAGGTTCAAGAGCAAAGTAAAACTGGACACTTCTCCCGCAGCTCACTATAACCACCGTCACCATAACCACAGTTGCTGTTCTCTCAGTGCAGTATCGCTCCCCGAGCTTTCGACAACATATTGCGATGAAACGATCGAAGGTAAAACTGACTGTAAACCAAACAGAACAGTCCCGCGTTACAATATGAAATACCATTGTCAGAGCGCATACAGGAGTGATGAGCAGGTATCTGGAATAAATGTAGATATTGTTGGTCTGATCCATTAAAGCGAAAACTATAACCGCCATCAGATCCGCTGTTGCCATTCCAACCAGGTAACGGGTGATGCATTTGGTGAGTCCGCACTTTCCCCGAGATAGGATCACAATCGCCGTTAAATTAACTGCAAGAAATTTGCAGACAGAAAAAGAGAAATTCAACACAGAATTATTGTGAATGTCGATCATTTTTATAATGCTCTTTAGGGCTTTTTTAAAAAAAAAGTGAACAGCAGACTCACGTTCCGAATCACGGACCTGTGAAGGTGGATCGCTCCATAAACAACAACATTTCCGTTATTTGAAGTGAAATAGCTGAACGATTTATTTGTAGTCAAACCATGAGATTTATTGCATAAGTTATAATTTAACGTTTTATGGAAGAACAGATCTGATTGTCGATATTCGACTGGCCGGTCAGTTGAAAAAAAGCATTTCATCTGGAAAAGCGACCACTGTCAGATCAGAGAGCTGAGCAAGGTGAAATAGTCGATTCATGGCAATATCGGCACCAAAGTAATTGAGAAACGAAAAAAAAAATTGCAACACATAGAAACAATATGGAGGCTGAATAGCAAAACTATCAGATGCTTGAATCATCAATTTTGGAAACAAATTTCAGACGAAGGTAGCATCTGTGCTCAGTAAAAGCCCAAACACTGCAGCGGAACAAAAGCGAGATGACGACAGCACCGTACAAAGAGTGACCAGCTCCAGTATCTTACCAGGGATACCGATTGCTACAACTGTTGGATAGAAAACACCCGCGATGTAGTAAATCGTTGGATAACCCATATTATGTATGACGCAGCGTTCAGTTGTGTGGAACGCTCCAACTGATCATGTGGGCTGGTGGCAGGTTTTATAGAGTTATATGCAATTCAGAGTAATTCCCCTGAGCAATTAGTGCGGTTATCACATCACTCGCATTAGGGACAGCCAACTAAACAAATACATACATGAACGTGTTTTTTTCACTCTGTCACCGTGCCATGAATTCGTGTCCCCAAGGGATGTTACAAATTATAATCTATTAAACAAAAGATGATATGAACGTTGCCTATGTAATTTCCAAGACACCTGGCTTCAGCTGCTGAAATGGGACCTTTTCTATTCAGTGTAGTTTCAAACATAGAAAATCATCCTGAACAATCAGCATGGCTAATCAACTTCAAACAGATTTGTTTTTTTTTTATTCGCAGTCAGCGGAGCATATTCGCTTCTGACATTACGGCCGGAACATGGGCTCGGCAGGTGAAATGGGGTACAATTTATTGAGGGCGATGATTGGATCATTTTTTTGCTGTCGCTTGTTCTAGTCCTTTCGAGTCATTTGAATGAGGAAAGTCACAGTATCAGCAGATGAAATGTATCGCAATGAAACACATTGTACATATGTTCTTCTGAGGATATAACTGAGATCGAGACCGAAAAGAAACGTGCTCACACGACTTTAGCTACAGCTTGTGGACGTTCTTGTCTGGATTGGCAGAGAGTCGATGGTTGATTCGATGACTCTGACAGTGTAGAGCAGGGATTGGGGTTAGGCTTTTGTTATTTATTATGTATTTTAATGATTTAGATGTTGATGTAAAATCTGAATCAGAAGAATTGCGGACTTCTCCTAAGTTGGGGACGTTGTTCCATCCAGGAACTCTTATCCAGGCTTGTAGCTTCATGTTGACTGGCTGGGAAATGGGCTGAACAATGGCCGATGAACTATAATACAGACACGAATGGGGTGAAACTATACAGCACGTCGATGAGGCCATAGAGAGAACCACTATTCGGACCACTTATTTGCAGCATTGATATATCAATAAGCTTCAAAGAGTGCAGTGATAATTCGAAAGGAAGGGTTGGGAAATGAACAGGGTGAATTCAATCAGATTTCCCCCATCCAGGGTCGATAATATAGACACCATAGAGGGTGCGTGATACTAGAGACAGAGTGCAGAGGCAGTTGACAAGGATGGTTCCGGGATTGGAGGGCGTAACTTAGGAGAACAGGTTGAGTGTACTTGGGTTTTTCACCCTGTAGAGACGGGGGATGTGAGGTGACCTGATAGAGATGTATGAGGTGATGAGTGCCATTGATCGTGTGGACAGTCAGAGGTTCTTTTTTTTTTTCTTAGGGCTGAAATGGCCAGCACAACAGGGTATAGTTTTAAGGTGCTTGGAAATAGGTGCAGAATATATACCAGGGGTATGTTTTTCACACAGCGAGTGGTTTTGTGCCTGGAATGTTCTGATGCTTGATGAAAACGGATGCAATAGGTTATTTTTAACACCTTTTCGAGAGGTACATGGATCTGAGAGAATTAGAGGGCTATGGGCTAGGGGAAGTCCAGGGAGAGTTTAGAGTAGGCTACATGGTCGGCACAACATGGTGGACCGAAGGGCCTGTAATATGCTGTTGATCTCCATGTTCTTTGTTGTGTTATTTAAGTGAATCTACAACTAGAGTTCATAAGCTTGGGGAGAAAGTTGAAATATGCAAAAGCTGTATGTGGCAAAGCTTATTTCACTCACAGGGTCGAACGAGCGTGGAAGGAACTGAAGGCGGAAACGGTGGATGCGGATTCAATTGTATTATTACAGTGAAGGTTATGTAGGTACCTGAGAGAGGGACGGAGTGTGCAGGTAAATGTGATAGGGCGGAAAGTCACAGAGGGATGACCTACATGGACAGAAGAGCCTATTTCTCTGTAGTAATAATCTGTGACCTCATGAATATCTCTGTCCCATTTCCCCATTCAGTGCCCTCTCATCTTCCAATTCGTTTCCAATCTAAGTATGTGCAGAACAGAGAATGTGTTCAAACTCACATTTCAAGCTCATTTCCTTCTGCTCTTGAAGTATAAACTACTTTGTCCCTAATGCAGAACTCGTAGCGATGAGCGGCCCTCGACCTAGTGGAAAAATAAAGTCTCACCATTCTGCATCCAGTGCGGAACTCGGATCAATATATAAGCCTGAGTTACCTGTAGAAAGTCTCACATCTGTATCCATCGTGAAACTGGTACCGATGTGCGGCCCAGGGCCCACTGGAGGATGACATCGTGGAAATGGTATAGATGTGCGGTGGGCGGGTCAGTTATCATCACTATGGCCTGACTCACCAATCTGTATCAATTGTGAAATCTTAGTGATCCGTGTTCCTCGGCTTCTTTTAGAGTATCTCAGCGATGATAAAACAATTTTTTCCCTTTCACTCTTTGAGTATGATTTGTGAGGCTGACTGCGCTAGTCCCTCCGTGTGATTCACCTTTTCTTGTAAATTGCTTTCTATCAGTTACTTAGAAACAGTTGACACTTGTTGCTACAGCAATTCATTTCAATTCCTAATCCGCCATTATACTGTCTGCTGCACCATTAATCAATACATCCGGTTTACTGATCAATACATCAACGCTCGTACTGGATGTGTTAACTACTGCGATATTTGTTTTAGTTACCAAGGCATCATTTATTTTCAGCCTCTAATTGCTCCAATGACAATGCCTTTTAGGGTTGCAGCCTTTCAAGTACCGAATGGGAAGAGGTGGGACAGAACAGAAATAGAACAAGATATATTTCTCGGCAAAGCAAGATTCTGACGCGCACGGGGACTCTCAAATGGCGAGTTCCCCTGCAACTGTGGTCAATGCTCAGAGGCTGGAGTTGCTGCCTGGACGAACACAGAACCCGGTACACACTGCAGATGAAATGTGATGAAGCAGGTTGCTTCGCTGGATGACATCAACATTTCCATTGACTTTTTGGAGGTTCATACGCATGTTCCGTGTCATCTGTGGATAAAAAGTAGGATATTTTAAGAGGCGAGTCACAGAGCCAGTCTCCAATGTGAAGCTATCTATCCTGTTACAAGGCATTTTGAAACTAATTTTGCCAATCTACCTGGTATTCACTCGGCTCCTTTCTTATAGACCGGCCGTAGATCTATCTGGATAGAAACACCGAGGAATGATCACACGTCAATTCGCTAATTCAAAAAGCATGGATTTTAAAGGGTGAATTCGAAGTGAATATGTTCCACTGTGCTTTATCATAATCTATATTGGGTCTCACTAATATTGAATGAGCGAGGCATACATGTTGAATGTAGATGCAGGTCGGGCACTTGTAACGCTTACAATGATAAATGCCAGGAAGGAGACCAGTAGGGAGGGACAGTGAAAAAGGGAGGGTCGTGATACCTGCGGAAACCGCAGTAAGTGATGGAGGCAGTGTACGGAATTGCATTGTCTAAAGATCCCTCTGACGACGGAGAAGTTACGGAGGAGGAATTCTGGAGCTGTGTTAGGTAACAACGTGAATATTTTTTTCTCCCCAGCAATGACGCTGGGGGAGGGCATAAGAGTAAATTCTCCAGAAAATGAGACAAAGTTAACGATGATTATTGTCTGAAGTAAATGTGAATTCAGGAAACTGCACCGAATGTCAAGCGTGTGAGGTTAGTTTTTCAAGATATTCAATGGGAGATTTCTAAAGACACGGGTCGAGCGGAATATTTACACGCTAGAAACAGGTGTTCTGCCAACTCTGCGTCAAAATTGCAGATGGAGTCTCTCCGGTGTATACAATTATTCTCATCCTGAAACTGTTGGTTATGTGCTGGCCAAAAAAAAAATCATTAACACTTATTATGCTAAATATCATCAACTACCAGCAGCATTGAATTAGTAACCGCTCAGTGAAGCGTTGGTCTCCAGGAACACATACACATGTTCTTCATTTTACCCACTTAAAACACTCCCTATCGTTAACAGAATGCCATTGTGCTCTATCAGAGCTCAGATTTGATACTTATTTCCTGGACATTGTCCATGCCGTGAAAGTGAATATTTATAACTTTTTCTCTAATTAGCAGCTCAAGTTTCGAGCCAAAACATAATTTTCAGGACACTTCATTTTTGAATGTTATAAACAGTAACCCTTTCGCACTTCTGGTGGCGGGCTTGTCGTACTCTACCCAGAGGCGGCTCCTCTTCTTTTAGTCCCTTCCTGACACCCAGTCTTACGGGTGTCTCCAAGTAACTGTGTGCATCCGACAGAGTGGCAACCTCTGATATGGCGCTTCGACAGGCGGACTAAACCAGGTGAGGGTAGCCGTGCAACTTGAACTCCTGAGTTTCTTACGCCAGCATGTTCTTGGACTCGGCTGATGAGATCCAATACCAAAGAAGGCGGCGCAGCAACACTCAATGGAGAGGGAAGGAGAAAACAAGGCACAGAAGGCATCATCGTTCTCACCGCAGCAGACGAAGTCTCCAATTTTGACGTTCTTTCCTGTCACTGGACCAAGACTTCTGAGGAGGAGCGAGTAAAACTGCCCCAGTTCACTATGAAACTCGTCCTTCACAAGTTACGCTATGGTCGGAAACATCGGTAAACAACCATTAAAATGATTTAGAAATAAAACAACAAACCAAATCAGACAGGAGATAACCCATTGATATTCTTCCAGGATATTATTTGCACGATTTTCAAAATCTCTCCAAGTAAACATTGCTTGCTGGTTATGATTCTGCATATTCCATAGAAATTGTAACCACAGCTATTTCAAAAAAGAAATAGATCTTTGAATTCTTCTTTCAGTTTATCGACTATGGACGCGTATAAGTAGATAAATGGGTGCGTAGATAGATAGATAGATAGATAGATAGATAGATAGATAGATAGATAGATAGATAGATAGATAGATAGATAGATAGATAGATAGATAGATAGATAGATAGATAAGGATTGCATTTACGAGACAGAGAATCTGATTCCCTTTCTCGACTGTCAGTAGACAACAGGGATTATTTCCATCCCTCCAAGGGATCCATTACTGCCATGAACAGGATTGTCACAGGTCCATAGGAACATCACCGCCCACGCGGAGATATCAGTGCTTACTCTGACATGTCAGCGACCACATGGATAATGTCTCTGTTTGCCCAGGTCCCTGAATTCTGCAACGTTATTATCACATCCCATTAGGTCCCAGGATCTCTCACACAGAGTGTGCTGCAGCTTATTTAGAATTCTCTCGAAGTATACTTGTGAATTCATTGCTCGTCCAACCTCACGATGGACAAAGCGCAAACAAGACGTATGACCATTCAACGATATCACTATCTTTCTTTAAATAAAAATGTTCTTCAACAGGACCACACTATTAGTGATGATACTGTGCAATGAATGATCAGACCGTCGCTGGATATCAGAACATATTGGTTATCTATCTATTTGTCAATGCCCGCTCATTTGCTGGAAATAAAAAAAAAACACAAAATAAAACCCTGCAGAATCAATACTTCAAATGTGCAATCATTAAAGGCATTTATAGTACCGTGCACAACAGGAGATTGCGATGTGATGTGGACAGAATTATTAATGTGTAACCACTGATGACATTTATAGTACCCTGCACAACAGGAGATGGCGATGTGATGTGGACAGAATTATTAATGTGTAAGCACTGATGACATTTATAGTACCCTGCACAACAGGAGATGGCTATGTGACAGAATTATTGTGTGGACAGAATTATTAATGTGTAACCACTGATGACATTTATAGTACCCTGCACAACAGGAGATGGCTATGGGATGTGGAGACAATCTCCGTGCAACTTGTCATTCAGTGGAGAGAGTTGCACGGTCAGTGTACCAACAAGTGACCGAAAGCTCAGGGGACATAAAGAAATTTAACCTCCGCTTTTCTTGTTATTTTGGTACTCATATCAGTTGTGACCCAGCGGAGAAGAGGAAACATTTACCTTTTTTCTATAGTCACATTGGGTCATGTTTATATTTCCGGGCACCGCACATTTTTCTTTTCGTAAATCTAAAAGAAATTCAGTGTTATTTATTTGCAAGTCTTGTTACAGGCTTATATTTAATGGTTTCGCAGATAAGTAACCGCAATGATGCAAGTAGGTGCAGCTTGTGTACAGTAAGTACAGTTAATGGAAACTACCGGGGAACATCCGAATGCCAAGCTTTCATCACCTTTACTCAACCGATAGGATTTCTTCTGATGTCTCATGTTGAGACTTGAATGAATATGCATAAGCTCCAGAAGTTAAGAGATGAAAGAAGGTGGAGGAGACCGTTCTTGTTCAGCTCTTTGCCTTTTCCTCCTGTCATTTCCCAGGTTCCGACACATATTTTCATTTGTACGTCTAAACGGAATTTGGTGAAGTCTTCTCACAAACATTGTATTGACCTATCGTTGAAGTTTAATTCTGGCCTTGCATGCGGATCCGTGGAAACCTGTACCGGAATTTGCATAAACATAAACATATGCCGCTTGTATTCAGTGGCTGGAAGCAATGCTGTTTGAGTTGAGAAGTGTCCTCGTTGAATCACTTACCATGCAATGGTGGGTAGAGCTTGATATTGTACAACTGAGCTTTCCTGCGGTTTGCTGTTATGAAGAATATTTTAATTGCTGTTTTTCCAGAGCAGTTACAGCGCACACACACTGACAATGTCATTGCTGACCATGATAATGACGACATTGGTAATACTGGCCCATCACTGGCCCAGACTAATAACACTGTTGTCTCAATAGACTTACCAGTGCAAACACTGTAGAGAATCATTGACTAATGGACATTGATTTAAAGTGACGTGAGAAATTTAATAGGAAGTCGGGGGACTATTCTATAATCATCACTTCGTCTCATGAGACCATGGATATGTGCCTTGGAAGGTTTTTTTCCAGGGCGCAGGCTTGGGCAGGGTTGTATGGGAGACCGGCAATTGCCCAAGCTGCAAGACTTCCCCTCTCCACGCCACCGATGTTGTCGGAGGGAAGGGCACTAGGACCCCTGCAGCTTGGCACCGGTGTCGTCACAGAGTAATGTTTTGTTAAGTGCCTTGCTCAAGGACACAAACACGCTACCTCAGCTGAGGCTCGAACCAGTGACCTTCAGGTTACTAGTCTGATGCCTTGCCCACTAGGCCACGTGGCAAAGAATTGGGTAAGTGTATGGAAAGAGGTACCCGAGGATCTGTTTGCGGCATACACTTTCACAACATTCAGAATGTAACTGGACAGTCCATTGATAGGAATGTCTTAACGGGGTAAGTTCCAGCGGGGGGAAGATAAGGATTGCGCAGATGGTACAAACCGCTTGACCGCAGTTTCTACCTCCGATCGCCTAGGTTTTTTACTTGAAGTACTGGAACATTAAGAGATTCCCTACCTGAGTTGTGCTTCATTTCCAATATCGGCCACTTGTGGCAGTTGCACTTCTGTGATCTATTATTGAGGGCCAATTGTGCAAAATCGCAACATTCGTATGAGGGTATTTTGCTTGTCAATAGATACAAGGTCAGTAGGAAGCACAGGACTGATGCATCTGGATATAACCTGCCCTCTCACCCTACGTCTTTCATCCAAGTGAGCAGCATCAGGTGCCATACTCTGGAGATATCTGTACAACTGTGGTGTGCTGTACGGGTTTTGTTGTGAAGAAAATATTGTAAATGCATTTCTTTTTTTTTCCTTTCTGATTCAACAGCTGCATGTACTTGCAATGAAATAACGCAACGTGGAAATGTTGAAGTCAGTAAAAGTACAAGTTTATCAGGATGACATGCAATCTACTCATCAGCCACTCGAAGCAAATCAGGGAAATATAGACTGGAAACAATACCTCTCGGCATTGAGTGACTTGACCCAATGAATATTGGCGGGAAACCACTGGCCGACTGCTAAACCCACCAAAGCACATTTCTGCCAACGCCTCTATGTGTTCCTGGCAGCAGTTTTCGTTACCCATTCTTAGAGATAATAATTAAAGACAAATGTGATTATTGACAAATTTCTTATTTCCTTTAAAGGTCGTAAGAGCAAAATAAGACATATTCTTTAATTAGACTTTTTCCTCTCTGTTAATTATGATCATATCTGCGATTTGTCTCGTTCATTCTTGTTCTGAGACGCTTTGTGTTTCTTCCAAAATATACCTAATAACAGGAGCATATATCCTAACAAATTTTACTTCACTACTGTCCAAATCAAGAGTAAACATTTCATGTCATTTCATGGAATATAATTAACGTCATTTCAAGAATGGCTGTAATATCACCGGAGAATTATCTTCTACATTTCACACGCTTGCTGTTCAATCTGTCAGGAAATGCAAAGGAGGCTTCAGCCAAAATCAGAACAGCGGAGCGGATTCAGCGAAGAACGGCAACTTCCATAACAGATCCAAAATAATACAGCAGAATAAAGCAGAAACCACAAAGCAAGGAGCAAGGGAAATTAGACGCCATTTGCAACAAGGTAAACGTTATGCAGGTCGAGTGAAATCCAAAAACTTCTGGTTGAAGCCGACTTGTTCCATGAGTGAACAAGGATGGAGTTTGAGAATTGTGGTTGAGGAGGTTGCAGATCATGTGAATGGAACGAGTGGCAGGTGAATCCTATCAGCTGGGTAAAGGGAAAAGGTATGTCAGCGTGAGTAGGCCTGATAGAAATCCCAAAAAACCCACCCTCGCCAACGGCCTTAGCGGATCCGGATGGGTCTGGTAGATGTCAATGATGAAATATTCATCCAACGTGCGACTACGAAGGAGGAGGTCACGGGCTTGGCAAGTGAGACAGAAGGCACAGATTACTAAAAACTCAATACTCCTTTACTTACCAACAGCAAGAACTCTGACAATCCTTGCAGCAGAAAGACAGATTCTGACTTCCTTGAAGAACATCCTTTAACTGTTTGCATTTTATCCTCTGCCAATAATTGGAAATATTTAATGGGGTTTTGAATTTAAACTGATGCCACCTGCTTAAACAGTATTTGCCGCGTTCACGCGACTAAAAGTTATCGATCATTTTGTGCATTTGTTTTAATATTTCTGTATATAGGGTGAAATTTAGGCATATCTTGGTGTCCAGTAAAATCGTAAAAAAATGATCCCGGAATTACAGTAATATTAATTCTCCTGCCCTGGACATTATGGGCAGAAGACAATCCATAATATTGCTCTTCACTCTATCGGGAACCTGCATGTTACTCTCTAACAGCATTTGTGAATAATTTCATCCCATTTTCGCCATGCATTCAGGTCCCGACAAATATTCCCCCGCAGATATCAGTGAACAAACGGAAACCTTCTAACTCCCTTCACTTCCTGTGCAAACATCGTTATTTAAGCATTTACCCACACTAAATTCAGAGAACAGCCAAGTACTTTGACAATGCCTCCTTGCAGGATTATTCTGAGACTGCGCAAGAAAAATGAAAGTCAAACCAAGTTGTCGCGTTTTCTGGAGTGTTCGTTTCCATTTCATGCCCGCTGTCACAATTTGCACCATTCTATCAGGAATCCCCATTGTTATTGAGAAAAAAATGTGACATCTGAACAAAGTGACTTATGTCCTCATGGCCTATTGCACAGTCTATGTATTGTATCGAGTGCTTATACTTAGATTAATGAATGCGGAGAAATGATTCAACGAGTAGAATTGAAGGGAAATTAATCCTATGGCAAAACTTTCATCGGCGCCAACGTGGATCATAGTCAGAAACTGAAGTCAGAGTTAAGGGGTGTCTATGTAAACGTGACATTTACCTTAGTTTCTTCGGAAACAAGAAATTTAACAGTTAGTAAATCAAATGTTCTTTTTAATATCAGGAAGCTGAACAATATACAGCAGCATATTCTTGTCCTTTGCAGACATCCAGGGAAAAGGAAGCCTACACCAAAAGGATGAGAGGCAGTAAAAACATTTAGAACCCGAAAGAGGTCCCCCTAATCGCCCCTCACACGCACTCATTGACCATCCCCTCCCATTCAAATTGCTGCAAATTCCACCGGCACACTTAACCTACCAATCAGGGCCAGGAAAAACCACAATCTGCACTACAAGAAAAACTAAGCATAAGAAAGGATAATTCAACATTCTCTCTCTCTCTCTCTCTCTCTCTCTCTCTCTCTCTCTCTCTCTCTCTCTCTCTCTCTCTCTCTCTCTTAAAATAAAATAAAATAGCATATAAGGACAGTTTACACAGTTATTAATGATTTTTCTTCAGAATTTACAGAAAATAATTGAGTATATTTTGCATTTATTCTCGTGTTGGTGGAAGGGGTTGTGTTGACGATTCCAGAATCGGAGAAATCGGAGAAACCGGAAAAAAAAGCGACTCAGCAAACTTTAACGTCGTACATCAGTGAGCATGTTTTTTTTTTGTTATTATGTTAGTTTCCGCTTTCAACTTGCTACAACTCTCTGTTACTTTATTATGAAGGGAATGAGAGAGAGAGGGTGGCAGTCAGGGAGACGCATACCAGAGATGTATGCAGAGTAGTCAGTGGAACGAGAGGGGATACAGGGCGACAGACAGTGTTAATACGATTTTCTAAAATGCACCACACAGTAATATTGTGTATCGCGCACTGAGAAAATGAAGTCTTATTACTCATTCTAACGTTTAATCGCTCTGAAACCTTGCGGCCGGTCAGTAATCATCTGATGCGGATTGGGATTGAATAACGGAGCAAAGCGGAATTTGTAAATTGGGAGGGGCCTGTATTGTGCATCAAGTTTACTAGGTTCCTACGTCAATATCGGCAACAACGTAATTTTTTAATAAAAGATATCACATCGAACAAAGTATCAGAAATGAAAATCTAACTATCAGATGCTTGAACACACCATTCCAGAAAAACTTTCAGCCGGCAGTGGCATTTGTGCTCAGTAAAATATGAACAGCGCAGCGGAACAAAAGCAAGACGACGGTATCATACGTATAGTGACCTGTTCTAGTATCTTACCAGGGATACCGATCGCTACAAGGGAAGGATAGAAAATAGCCGCGAAGTAGTAAATCACTGGATATCCCATATTCCGTCAGTCGCAACGTTCAGTTGTACGGGACGTAGCAATCGCTCATTTGAACCGATGATCGGTTTAACAGAGCTATATACAGTTGCGAGCAATTCCACTGAGGCCGTTAGTGTGATGATTGCGTCAGTCACATTGGGGACAACCACCTACACAAACAATAAGATTAAATGTCTTTTTTCTAACTCAGTCACTTTTCCATGAATTTGACTCCTCAAGGAACTAACAATCACTAACAAAGTGTAACTTGGTCGTTGCCAATTTTATTTCGAAGACACCAGTCTTCAGCAGCTGAAATGGGCCATTCTCCGATCAGTGTTCCTTCTAATATAGGCACCCATTTTGAACAATCAACATCGATAATCCACTTCAAACTGATTTATTTTGTTACATTCGGCGGAGGCCATTCGTTTAGAAAATTGAGATAGGGCAATTAGCTTGGCAGGCGGATTGGAGGACACTTCGTTTTTGAAACTGAAGATCGATTAGTTCTTTTCTTTCTTTCGTTCTAATCATTTCAAGTGGTTTGTGTGTTGAAAGTCATAATAAGAGCTGATGACATGTTTCACAATCAAACACAGTACGTATGCTCTTCCAAGAATGTAAGAAGCGTCGACAGCAATATTCTGGAGATTTCTGATAAGAAAAGTGTACCCGCCCACACTTGAGAATTATAAGGTCAGCCAGGTGATTCTGTGGACGCAAATAAGAAACATCAATGATCCTTTGCCTCTGATTGCAGCCACGATATTGTGATGTAAGAAGGACAATGCGGTATATATTGCTACCCAAACTAGAGGATATCTGCAGATGCTGGAAATTCAAGCAACACGCACAAATGCTGGTGGAACGCAGCAAGCCAGGTAGCATCTATACGGAGAAGTACAGTCCACGTTTCGGGCTGAGACAGAAATAATAAGAGATTTGAAAGTGGGAGGGGAGGGGGAAATCAAAAATGATAGGTGAAGACCGGAGGGAGAGGGATGAAGCTAAGGACTGGAAAGGTGATTGTCAAAAGGGATACACAGATGGAGAAGAGAGAGGATCACGGGACGGGAGGTTGATGGAGAAGAAAAGAGGGAGGGGAGCATCAGAGGAAGATGGAGAACACGCAAGAAGTGATTGAGAGAGGGACAGAGAGAAAAAAAAATAAACATAATTAAATAATCAAATAAACAAACAAACAAACAAATAAATACGGTTTGGTGTAAGAAGGGGAGGAGGGGCATTCACGGAAGTTAGAGAATTCTAAGTTCATAACATTAGGTTGGATGCTGCCCAGACGGAATATAAGGTGTTGTTCCTCCAACCCGAGTGTGGCTATAGATTGACCGCAGAGGAAGCCATGGATAGACGTATAAGAATGGGGATGGGACGTTTGGACGTGGAATTAAAATGTTTTTTCACTTGGAGATCTTGTTTTCCCTGGCGGACAGAGGGTAAGTGCTCAGCGGAACGGTCTACTAGTCTGCGCTGGATTACACCGGATTATACTTCACCAGTATAGAGACGGCCGCACCGGAACGACCAGACGAAGTATATCACAACAGCCGACGCACCCGTGTGAAAGTGTCGCCTCACCTGGAAGGACTGACTGGGTCCCGGAATGGTGGTGAGGGCGGAAGAGTAACGGCAGGTGTAGCACTAATTCCACTAAGAAGGATAAGTGCCGGGAGGGAGATCGTTGGGAATGGATGGAGGATTGGGGACGAATGGACATAGGAGTCGCGTAGCGAGCTCCCTGTGGAAAGCAGAAAGAGGGAAGGGGAAAATGTGCTTGGTGGTGGGATTCCGTTGAGGGTGAAAGTTATATATTACTTTTTCCGGTTTTTTTTTTCACTCTCCCCCTGAAGGAAGGGGATGTGTTGCAAAGCATCAAGTTGGATAAGGCACCGGAACCGTATGGGATGTACCCAAGGCTACTGTGGTAAGCGAGGGAGGAGATGGTTAGTTGTTACGTATCCCTTAACTGGATAACTCTATCGAATATACAGAGGTCCGTTGGAGTCTGATGGTACTATTTTCGAACGGTTTTATTCATAAATGGGGGCACAAAAGTAAGGTTAATACAAACATTCTGAACATGTACATCGGCAAAACTCAATCTAAAGCGCGGGTATAGCAATAATCATCATTAGGAAATAATCTCGACTGTTGTCTAGGGGATAATATATTGCCCGTTGGAAATATAAAAGTCACTCAGAAGTCTTTTTGGGGAATAGCTGGGTTTCACGTGTTTCAGAGAGAGTGAGGAGAAACGACAAAACTTGCCCGGGTCTTTGACGAAGCAACGCCGTTGAATCAGGGGAGCGTTGTTTTCCTGTTAATAGTTCGAAGTCCTTCTCGGTATTATCAGCCACCCGCTCCCCAGGCAGAGAAGTTACGTGGAGCGCACGTGGCTTTTGACTGGCTTCCGGCTGTCACGGGAGCGTTGAGCGATCGAGTCCGTCTGGTGCGTCTCTCTGCAGGGTGATGATCCTTGGAGCGACGGAAGAAGAGACGTGGCCTGATAGAGCTGTACAGGATGATGAGCATCATTAATCGTGTGTATATTCAGAGGCGTTTTTCCAGGGTGGAAATGGCTTGCACGAAAGGTCATAGTTTCAAGGTGCCTGGAAGTAGGTACAGAGAGTGGTGAGTGCGTGTGAGTGCGGAGTTGTCTGCCGGCTGCGCTGATACAGGCGGAAACCATAAGGTCTTTTAAGAGACTCCTGGACGGATACACGAATCTTAGAAAAGTAGAGGGCGATGTGTGAACCCAGTTAGTTCTTAGATAACGGCTCATCTTTGTGGGCAGAAGAGCTTGTACTGTGCTGTAGAGTTTTTATGTTTCTATGTGTCTATGTTTCTAAAAAAAAGTAAAGCTTACGAAAGTTTCTAAAGAAGGTAGAAATCTTCAAGATTATAAGGCCAGCAGGAAGGAGATTAACAATTATATTATGGGAACCAGAAAGTGCCATGAGAAGGCTTTGGCCGGCAGGATCAAGACGTTCTAAAAGTATGCGAAGAGCGAGAGGATAAGGCGTCAGCGAATAGGACCACTCAAGTGTGACAGTAGAAACGTGTGTAAGGAACCGCAGGAAATAGCAGAGGTAGATAATGAATACTCTGCTTGAGTGTTCCCTGCGGAAAAGATAGTTAGCGATTATAGAGATGACTTAAGGCGGACTGAAAATCCTGAATATATATAGATATTTAGAAAGATAATGATCTGGGGCTTTTGAAAAGCATCATTTTTTTATAACTCCGCGGACTGGAATGAGATGTAACCCAGGCTACAGTGGGAGGCGAGAGAGGATATTACTGAGCCTATGGAGATGATCTTTACATCATCAATGGGGACGGCAGAGGTTCCGGAGTATTGGAAGGTTACGGATGTTTTTCACTTATTCAATAAAGGGAAGAGAGATAGCCCAGGAAATTATAGACACTGACTCTTACCTCAGTGATTGGTAAGTTGATGGAGAAGATCCTGAGAGGCATAATTTCTGAACCTTTGCAGAGGTATAATGGGATTAGGAATAGTCAGCATGGCTTTGTCAAGTGCACGTCATGCCTTAAGAGACTGATTGAATTTTTTAATGATGTGACTAAACACATTGAAGAAGGCAGAGCCATAGATGTAGTATCTATGAATTTCAGCAAGACATTTGATAAGGTGCTCCAAGCAAGGCTTATTCAGTAAGTAAAGAGGCCTACGATCCAAGGGGACATTTGTTTGCTGATCCGGAATTGGCTTTCCCACAGAAGGCAAAGTGCAATGTAGACGGGTCATGTTGTGCACGGAGGACGGTCACCAGTGGGGTGGCTCAGGGGTCTGTTCTGGGACCCTTAGTCTTCGTGAGTTTTATTAAAGACCTGAATGAGGAAGAGGAGGGATGGGTTAGTAAGTCTGCTGATGACACTAAGTTTGGCGGTATTGTGTATACCGCCAGTGTGGAGGGCTGTCAGTGCTTACAGCGGGACATTGATGGGATCCAAAACTAGGCCGAGAACTTGCAGATGTGTTTAACGCAGACAAATGTAAATTGGTTCATTTTGGTCGGTCAAATATGATGGCAGTATATAGTATTAATGGCAAGGCTGTTGGCAGTGTGGAGCATCAAAGGGATCCTGGCGTCCGAGTCCATAGGACGCTCAGAGCAGCTGCTTCGGTTGACTCTGTGTTTACGAAGGCGTAGAGTGTTTTGATCATCGCAGATCGTGTGATTGAATTTAGGAGCCGAGAGGTAATGTTGCAGCTCTATATGATCCTGTTCAGATCGCTCTTGGAATACTGGACTCAGTTCTCGTCGCCTCACTACAGGAAGGATGTGGAAGCCATGCAAAAAAGTTTGCAGAGGAGACTGACAAACATGTTGCCTGGATTGGGGAGCATGCCTGGTGCCAGAATAGGTTGAGTGAACTCGGCCTTTTCTCCTTGAAGCGACAGAGGATGAGAGGTGACCTGATAGAGGTGTTTAAGATGATGAAATATTTTGATCGTGTGGATAGTCAGAGCCTTTTTTTTCCAGGGTTGAAATGTTTGCCGCAAGAGGACACAGGTTTAAGGTGCTGGGGAGCAGGTATAGAGGAGATGTCAAGGGTATTTTTTTTTATTCAGAGAGTGGTGAGTTCGTGGAATAGACCGATACATCGGGCCTTTTTGAGAGACTGTTGGATAGCTGCATGGGCACTGTCCACACACTCACCATTCTTTCTTCTTGGCCGCCTCCTAAGGATTTCGATAAGCTACCGGCTGTAACGAAACGAATCGATGTTTGAGTGATACACCAGGTGATGTTCTTCGATAGAACATCATTCGGCCTGAAATTTCCGCAGCTGAGATCTAAGGAGTTGCTGTTAAGCGTCATCGTCGCTCCGCCCAACAAGCTCCGAGTTTGTCTAACTCAGCCGCCTTCCTGCTCCTCCGAGGGATGTTATATCTGAGCCTTCACCCTATTCACTTCATGAACGTTTCCTTCCGCCCTCTGTACTTCTACAGATGTGCTGAATATAAGATCCGGATTCCCATGGTGATAAATATTCAGTCAAATTTTGCCAACAAACATAATAACTGAGTGCCCTGAAGAATAGCTGTCCAGAGGCCCAACACTAAAACGCCATTAAAACAAATTCTACCGCTCGTGACATTATTGATCTCGGAAGGTTAATCGCAACACTTTCTATCTCCTCTCTTCCTCGTCTCCTACGTTTACAGATCCTGTAAACGCCGCTCCGTCCCAAGCTGATGACGATCTTTCAATAAATATGATTATGTAACCCTCAGCTCAGCTAGCGGCGTAATCTAGAGTATGATAACACGCGGCCCGGCCAAACATAAGAAACTTCTTTCGTGTGGATGCTGTGCGATGTGTCCCCTGCTACAAATCAGTTCCATGAAATACAAACAGTGCACAATATGCGATTAAACGATTGATCTTTATAATTCTCAATTTGACAATATAGTTACTAAAGACATAACAAAAACGAACAAGGCCTATTCTCATTAAACAGTCTATTGCATAAACGTTGGAGGTCACAGTTCGTCCACATTTACCCACGAGCTCCTCTGAGCATAGACCACTATTGTTCCTCGGTTCACTCCGTCCGGCGGACTCCATTCGTGTTCTCTCTCATCATTGTTTTCTCATAAAAGACCACAAAATCTCTGCTCCCAGACACACAAGAAAGAATAACAGCCCTCTCATTGTCTAACATGCCCCGTTATCTCTCGTCATAAACCGATCATTGCTGCTACAGAGAAACCGTTACATTGGCCTTAGCAGTGAAACATTAATGAAAGGCCATTTAATTAGCAGTGAAACACGACAGCGTGTTACGCTTAAATAAGAGATTTCCAGCTGCATGACTCTAATTTCCTCTCTTGTTTTAAGAGTGAATGGTCCTTTGCTTTTTTTGTACTCCTATCACCTGACGGTTATGAGGTTCACCCCGATGTTAAATTGTCAATGAGCATGACGGCACAGGTAATACTTTAAATCGTAACACTGTAACCCTCTGGTAGCGATTTCAGTCAGGCTATTCGAATTTGACTGACAGTTGCATCTTTGGTACGATCATTCAAGTGAATTGGATCGTGGTCGGTTAAGTTGACTGCTGGATTAAGCCTCGCAAAATGAATAAAATGATTAACTATCTAAAACATCGCTACTAACGGTTAGATGTTGTATAACCTGTTGTATCGGAGTAAGCATTTCACATACAACTGGCTTGGTGCTCTTGGGGTAACAAACCTGATATCGTTTTGCTGGTGCCAGCGACCTCGAAAGAGTATGGTTTGAATGGATTGGGTCTTATTAGACGGTGTTTCGGCAATAAATTTTGAAATCTAACCCCGCCCTAGTGTTCTGGTTTCTATTCCCATGGAACACCTATCTTCATGACTGTTGTTTCTCGGGTCACGTTGGTGTCCCGAGACCCCACCCCAGTTACTGAACTGCCGCCTCAGGATTGAGATGTTTTCAGGTATATTTTTAAAGCGATCATCTGTAACTATGAAGGTAGTTCTTTCTGTACTCATAATGACTCTCTCTGGTTTCTGCTTGTAACAGAGATTATCTGTTTGCAACGCACACAAAATGCCGGAGGCTCTCTGCATGACAGGCAGTATCCTTACTAATGGACAAATAGTTAAAGTTTCAGACCGAGACCATTCTTTGGCACTGGAAAGGAAGAAGGAGGACGGGAGAATGATAATGCGAAATGTGAGAGTGAGGGTAAGGAGAAGAGCCAGAAGCTGATCAGTGAAACCAGGTGGTAAAGGGCTGGAGAGTAAGGGACAGGAAGAGAATGGACCTTAAAGAAAGGGAATGTAGAGGGGATAGACCGGTGGGAAAATGTAGAAGACAGCTTGGACAATAGATGAAGAGTGGAGGGCATTTTAGCAGATTTCGCAGAATTAGCAAAGTCTTATGTGTAGGCGTTTCTGAAAGTGACCTCGCAGGTGAGTAGCAAACTATAAACACGAGAAATTCTGTAGACTATTTAAAGCAAAGCAACACACGTGAAACGCAGGATGAACCGAGCAGATTAGGCAACTGCTATGGAAATTAAAAAAAAACAGATAAGCAGCACAAACAAAACGCTGGATGAATCCAGCAGATCAGGCAGCGTCTATGGAAAGTTAAAAACACAGCAACTGATAATTTCGCCAAGGGCATGCCCACCGAAGCATGACTGGATTTTCTGCAGTTGTCCTAGGAATCCATGGAGTAATATCCAGGACCAAACTGACGTATTCACAAGAATACGTTCACATCCATCATGTCTAATTTCACGACTATACTTGGACGGACACATGCAAGCAAACGTGATGGCAAAAGTCACACAGTTTTACTGGCACTCCCATTCAACTATTGTTCACTCCTCGGCCAGGAATGCAGCCGATTTTGTGAATACTTGAATAACAGGCATGATTGAGTAGAGCATTGGTAAATACGTTATGCACCGAGGTCGGTAGCTCAAATGAATTTTATCAAATGAACTTGATAATGTTAAGGAGAAGAAATATAATTCCAGTAATATGAGAAATGGAAATGAGCAGTTAGCATTTGAAAAAAAAATCCCATTTACAGCATGGAAACAGCTGCAATATAACCAGTTGATATGGGAATTTTCGGAGATGACCAAAATCTGCCACGTCTGGAATGTAACTGAGATGGCGTCATCTGTTTGTTTCCAGTTTTCGAATCCAATGGCACTAGTTGTGAAACTTTTGTCCCATTGGAGGCCATGAAGGATATAAATTGCATCGTCTAAAATCTTCGAACCAAGAGATTGTGTACAACGTAAAGAGAGCCTTTAATTCCGAGGGAAAAAGTGCTTGAAGCGTATTACCGTGTCGAAAAGATATTATATGTCATCACTGCCTTGACTGGTGTTCCTGTTAAGCGAATGCAAGAACACACCGTGCTTGAACCGACGTTGTCTATGTTGCTGAGAAGTTTTATTTATATTTTAAAAGTATATGCTTCTATATCGGCGAATCGCATCCAAAGCACTGTGCGATGATATCACTTTGTTAATTTACACGCATTCCGTTGTTTTGCATATTGCCTTTAGATGCAGGAGTCACACCTCTCCATGAAATTTAGGTAAACTTGAAAATGTTAGCAGCCCCGCTCACTGATACTTCCTGCACTGATGCACCAAACAAGGGTCGGTTTATATTAGTCAGTATAGTTACGGCAGAGGGTCCAACGTTTATTATGTCAGAGGCCCTACGATTAACCGAGGATAAGGGGACCCCAGATTGTGAGACCCTGACTTTCCGGACACATGTCTGGAATATGATATGTCTACTAAGAGCATCAGTAGTCCTATGATAAAACACGTTTCTTCTGAACGACGGACTGGCTTTGGCTTTGTTGTGAAGGTCTTCTCGCTACCCTTGGGTTTCCATTTGCATTGGTTACACTCTGTTCTGGTTAAGTCTGTGAACACGGTTCAAACAATAATAAAAACCTGACGGTGAGAGCACGTGGCTGGATTTTGTCCATCTTACTTCGAATTTCTTTGTCAATATTGCCCCGAACCTTTCGAACCCCTCGTTTACCAACTCAAAATTGTATCCAATGATCAGGTGTAAAGTTTTAAGGTTCGGTTTCGTTGATAAATTGTATGAAGTTCTTTTCTTCTAAAATTCCGGTCTGTAATCCATAATGCTTCTTACCTCTGTTTCTCCATTGAATTTAT
Organism: Hypanus sabinus; assembly: GCF_030144855.1. Lineage (NCBI taxonomy): Eukaryota > Metazoa > Chordata > Chondrichthyes > Myliobatiformes > Dasyatidae > Hypanus > Hypanus sabinus. The sequence continues at coordinate 160,440 of NW_026781025.1, forward strand.
TGGCGATTACAACACTCCCTTGGAAAATGCGGTCTGTCTTCTTGCACCACTCGCTAGACGGTGGCCATGGCGACGGCAGATATGATGGTCATAATCAATGAGGTCATTCTGTATCGGATCAGCATTCAGTATTTCCCAGTGAGTTTCCAGAACATTACTCCCGTGGAGAGTGTTAAAGTTGTCTTGACTCGTTTAGTCGTGGACTGTTCTGTTCACAGTTCACTGTCACTTTTACATATGATCGCTTTGTCGCCATTTGTTGCCACAAGCTGAAAGCAAAATATTGCACCGGGAAAACAGCGGCCGTGGTTCTGACAGCAAATGACGTGCTGCTCTGTCTGAAAAACGTTCCGTTTACTTTACACTTGACCCACGAGGGATTATTAACAATGTGCCGTGGTTCTTTGTCATAAAACTAAACTACTACACGGTTCCGGGACGGAAGGGATTTGACTGGCATGATACGGTATTTGCCCCATTACTGCCTTTCGCTGTACTTCTGCTGCTCAACGCTCTGACAGACACATTTTAGTGGCCAGTCGGGACCGTAAGGGGCTGAAGGGTCAGTGCAAAGGGAAGAGTCGCAGTGACCCGGAGATGGAGAGAAGGAGGAGATCTGTTCTTTTACTCTTCACCCTCTCCCGCAGTTTCATTCTTCTATGGCTGACAATTATTTCACAATTCGTTTATTACCAGATAACAGAAACAGGAGGAGAGTGGAATGATTCTGAATGTATATTTTATGAAGTCGGATTTTTAGCTGAGACCACTCAGCTGCTCTACGAACACATTTTTCTACGTGGCGACTCAGTCCAAATTCAGTGAGCAAGTGAAAAGTTACGTCACCTCAGTTTGTGTGTTTATGAAGAAAATTTGCTGCTGAGCGGAGTTCGCAGGCATCTGCATTGTACTTTGTGCTTAGTCTCGAGTTCTAGAAATCCGTGTTACAATCGAAGAGTTTCCGTCTTTTCATACCCAGTCAGCGATAAGTGTCTAAGAAAATCTACATCCAAGCAACATTTGGTCCAACCAATTTCCTCGGCTGATAATTGTCAGCACTGACCGCTGTCGTTGCCTTTCAGAATTCACTAATTGCCAATGTTGAAGAAAATTGATTTTTTCCCTTATCTATCACTACTGCATATCTCTGAGGCTTTCGCAACAGTTGATGCAAAACTGCCGTAGTTCAATGTTACTGCCGTTAGATTTATCGTTTTAATTCCGTATAACAGATTGGATTTATATCGTTCAGCATTTCTCTAGATGGAGGCGCCATTGCCGAACGATCATTGAGGTATAATCTTTCTCCGGCGTGCATTTTAACGTCAGAGACTGGAGAAATGCGTCAACATCTAATAACGGCAGGTTTGAATGTAAAAGGAGATACTACGTTCTGTCCATAACTGATTGTAAAGCATATCTGCAGGCAGGCGGAACACGTCCTTTCAATAAACGGCTCACAGCTGTACATAACTTGCAGAGTTTCATGGAGACCAGAATCTGCAGTTTCTGCTGTTCTGAAACTGAAAGCCTGCCCATTCAACCCTGCCCCAAATGCTAGAGACAATGTCCCGGAATGGACACTGATGAAACGAATCGGATCCACCTCATCTGCAGCGAATTATGTGAGGAGACTCCATTTTAGTGTAGCACACAAAAATTGCTGGTGGAACACAGTAGGCCAAGCAGCATCTATAGGGAGAAGCACTGTCGACGTACCGGGCCGAGATCCTTCGTCAGGATCCGAAACATCGACAGTGTTTTTCTTTATAGATGCTGCCTGGCCTGCTGTGTTCCACCAGCATTTTGTGTGCGTTGCTTGAATTTCCAGCATCTGCAGATTTCCTTGTGTTACAGTTTTGTGTACATGTGTTCCCAAAATGCCGATGCTATTTTCAGAGGGTATGATCATCTCGTTCCATCAGATATCCCAATCAATATTAATGAATATTAAACATTATTTTACGTTTTGCGGTTGTGTGCTACATTTACGCACTACCACAATAACACATCTCAAATACCTAACATTTCTAAAATAATCAGAAATCGCGTCTTTCCGATAGTTCTGACCACAAACTCTACTCAAGATTTGTTCCTCCATAATGCTAAGGAAAAAAATAAAGGTCAATTTAATTTTATGGCATCGTCGAAGAAAATGAAGTGCTGCAAGTGAGTCTATCAAGAACAATACCTTAATGCAGATTTGAATAGGGGCACCGAGTCCTGTGATGCTCCCCAGCTTTGGTCTATCGCCCACTGATCTAGATCAAGTAATTCACTTTGAAGCGCGATATTAATGGTAATTTATTGTGTCTAAACAAGCATCGGCATAGACATAGATAACTTCAGAAATTGTACGGTTCCAGTCCTAGCGTACACACTCAGAATCCTTCTCCATAACCCTAACACGGAAACAGGGGATCGCCCGTTGGCTGAACGATTGGTCCTTCTTTCCCAAGCCCCTGTATGTGGGAGTCCTCCTTGCAGTCGGTATTCTCCGAATTTCTCGCGGATACGCATTTGAACCAGGTCATTCTTATTCTCCTTCCTTCTCTGTACAAAATCTGTTTACATCTCTGTGGCTCTGTCCTTTCTAGGTCTCAGCATTTAGACATTCTAAAATGTCTCAGCATTTTATCGGCTCTCACCCAAGGTGGTGATATTTTACTGTCTTTATGGCAAGTAGCACCTTGTAATTAATGTCCAGGTGTCCTTAATCGCAGCAGATCTGCCGGTTACTCGGCTCAGGTTAATTAGTGCACGGATATAGTTTGTCTTATTGACAATCGTGCGCGTTCTATCTTACCAAAGTGTAGCCGACAAACAATTTATTATTGATCTGGTTCACCAGATGACAGTAAGGGCATCATTGTGTCCAATTTTTAGTGCTCTGATACAAACATTCCTGAGGAAAATGGTAAGTCTCTTGGCGGTAAGTAGAATCAGTCTTGGTGTCCGTATCCATGGACCACTCAAAGCTGCTGCGTAGGTTGACAGAGTTCCATTGAGCCGTATGACGTGTTGCCCTTCGTCAACCATGGGGTTGAGTTCAAGAGCAGCGAGGTAATGTTACAGCTATATCATACCTTAGTCAGACCCCACTTGGAGTACTGTGTCCAGTTCTAGTCACCATATTACAGGAAGAGGTGGATACTATAGACAGTGCAGAGATATTTACTGGGATGATGCCTAGACTGGAGAGCATGTCTTATGAAAATAGGTTGAGGGAAATTTGTCTTTTTTCCTTATAGCGACGGAGAATGAGAGGTAACCTGATAGACGTTTTTTAGTTGGTGAGTATCAGTAATCTGTTGGATAGCTAGATGCTTTCCGGGGCTGAAATGACAAACACGAGAGAACATAATTTTAAAGTGCTTTGAGGTACGTACAATTGCGATATCAGAGGAAGGATTATCTGTCACCGTCTCGATTCTTAATTCCCTATTTTCTCTAACCCTAACTCTAACCCTTTGATTGCGTCACACTTACAACCTGTAATTTCCCATTTGCTCCTAATTCTCTAATGACGGCACACCTGGTTTCCATCAAGAGCTAAAGAATAAGATCCTCGTCTTTACAACCAATAGTTGCCAGATCCTTGGTTTCGCCTGTGTAGTAATTAACGATTACCAGCCGCTCAGGACTGTGTGTTCTAAGTTTTGCTTCACTACCGAGAATGACCGTGAAACTCAGTCTTCGTGTCAAGATAAGATTTCAAAGTTCTACTGCAGTTCCGAGGTTTACCTGTGTAACTCAGTCTCTCCTTGTCAAGATAAGACTTTTAAGTTTCACTTCAGCACCGAGGTTTACCTGTGTAACTCTGTCTCTCCGTGTTGAGAAAAGTTTTGGCTGCGGCTTCCCTTTCGACCCTCCGTAAAAAGATCAGTTCTGCCTATTTCCTGCCTTCCTACACTCTCTACTGTTTGCCGTTCGACACTAATGCCCGGGTCTACATCCCAACGCAACCTCCGTGCCTGTGCCCTGCGCTTGGGTTCGCCTCGTTTCTTGCAGTGTTTTCACACAGTTTTCACTGCCAGTGAAAATGGTGCAGGCTATTACAATTGGGTCTTTTATGAGACCTACATTGGTATGTGGAGCTTTGAAAAATAGAGCTCTCTAAGGTAAGGGACATTCTAGGCAGTTTCTGAAATAGATTACATGGTGGTCCCAAAGATCTATAATATGATGTAACCCTCTATGTTTCTATGCTTCTACAACCAATTCAGGAGACAGATCAGAAAATGGAGATGGCTTCGCAGTTTGAAAAACACTGGAGCTCGATTTCATCCAATTAAATAGCAAAACAAAGCCATTTTCTTAGTCTGCATCGACTCATTCCAGTTTGTCTCATTACCGCATTCCAATTGTATGCCATCTTCCATATATTCATTTGGTCAGGGCCAACGCTTCTCCATCTGAGGGATCTGGTTCGCAGCTCTAAAACTTCTCCTTTGTCTTCATCCACCTTATTGACACCATGGTCACCACATGGGTTTCAGTAATGCCCGATGTTTCTTTGGCGACGTGGGACAATCCATGTTCCAAGCTTATACTCCTGACAATCCCACAATTCTTCAGCGGGAAATCGACGACTGCATTGATGCTACTTCCTGCACCCACGTGGAACTCGGAAATGTCAACATCTTCCACGCTGCTCTTAAATTTACTTGCTCTATTTCTGAAACCTTTCGCCCTATTCTGAATCTCTCAGATCCTTCCCCTTAATGATATCTGCTAATATCATTTATGAAGATACTAAGCAGCACAGAACTAACAGTTATACTTCTTCACACCTTGTCTGTTGTAAAGTTACTTCTCACTTTTTTCCAATTCCCTGTCTCTTCTGCGATTTTTCTTAGGATAAGTCATTGCATTCAGGAACATCCACGATGCATTACTTTATCAAAAATCGGCAATATCCTGACTCTGCAGTCGATGCTGTTCAGTTCGGGCTCCACTTCGCGCAGATCTGCGCTCACCCTATTGCACTGCTGCCATATCGGGATTATGGTTCCTTCTTCATTACCAATGATCCCACGATATTCCGTATCCAGCAATCATTTTCACAAATTTCGGCATCTGCAGCTGGATCCTAACATGAAGCACCATCCGCCCCCAACACGGCCGAATCTCTCACTGCCTACAGTCGTCGCTCTTTAAGTCACTCTCCTGCCCATTCCACTTGCAAATCGCTTCTCCTTGTCAGCACTTATTCCTGCAAACAGAACAAGTATCGTACCTCCTCATTTACCACAATTCAGGGTTACAAGCCATCTTTCCTGTTCAGGTGCCACTGCACCTTCTCTCAACGGCAGATCTAACGAGTTAGATGAGGATGTGCGGAGGGCTCAGAAAATTAGGAGACCCCCAGATAGGCTGGCCTACGTAGCACCAGAGGGACAAAGGGTGACCCCTACTATGTTGGGGAGCTATGTCACTGCTTTGTACACCTGTATTGGACTTTGTGTTTTACAGAAAGGGTTGGCGAATTATCTCAACGTCATGGGGACATGACTAAATTTAGTTGGCGGAGAGTGTAACATGCTCTGCAGCTGCAAATATAACAGCTTCCCTGCAGCAGCCCTGTTGGGGTTATAAACAGAGATAACAGGGCTCTGGAATGCATGGTCTGTCCAAACAGAGACATGTTGTTCCTTCTTGTATGGATGGCGGAAAGATTTTCACGATCTTTCGCTGGGGAGCGATGGCGAGAGATGATGCGATGGAGAGTGTCGATGACCACCGGACGGAGGGGCCCGAGGAACGAGGGTACGAGGGCCGACAACGTTTGGAGGTCGACGGGAACAAATAAACGAATAGTGAGCTCCAATATTGAGCAATAGACTGCTTCATGAGAATGGACACTTTTCTCTTTTTTGTTTACTTACTATCCCTATCGTCAAATTAAGAATTATAAAGCTCAATCGTTTAATCGCATATTGTGTACTGTTTGATATATTGCAGTGCGGGTTTGTAACAGGAACAAGATGTCGCGCAGAGATCTCAGACGAGATTTCTCATATTGTCGGGGCCAGAGGCGGTTTCCCCCGAGAAGAACGCGTGTTCGCCGAGCGTGAGGGATACTCTATTGTATGTTTACATGAGTACAGCGTGTTTTAACAATTATATTTAAGATCTTATTCCTGGTATGAAACATCAGACAAAACCATATCAGTTTTGCAAAGCTGTGAGTGATGAAGGCTCGACAGTTCATGTTTCCATTCGCTGAACATACTGAAAACAAGCTGCACCTATTTACGTCATTGAGTCTGCTTACTGAAGAACTCACTGAACAATGTCCGGATTTATTTTCGTGCCGACTGACTAAATGAAAGAGTGTAATAAGGCTTGCAAATAAATAACACCGACTTTGCTTTAAACGTACGAAAGTAAATAGCTGTTTCCAAATATAAACACGGCCCAATGTGCTGGTAAAAAAAAAAGAAAATGAGTATCCCCCTTTCACCGCCGGGTCACTCCTGATATCGGAACGAAAACAACAAAAAATATCCGTGTTTCCATTTCAATGTGATCCGCCGCTGTTTCCGTCACTCGTTGGTACAATTACTATAAACATCTGTCCGATAAGGTGCACGGAAGTCCTGTCCACATCATGGTGACTTCTGGTGGGCAGACTCAAAGTCGATTCGGGTATCTCATTCGCAGCTCACTCGCTCTCTAATGTCCATGCCTTTTGCAATAGCGAAAGAAAGTGTAAACAATTCTCAGCATTCTATCCAGATGGATCTGCGGCCGGTCGAAAAGCTCAGTGAATCCCGGGTAGATTGGCGAATTGAGTTTCAAACTATATGCAAGAGGCGGCAGACATTCACGGTGGATAGCTGCGCTGTGACTCTCCTCTTAGGGTATCCTACTTTCTGTCTACACAAGGCACGGAACAAGAATACGACGGAATATTCTAAACGTATGGTAAAATAAATCCTCACATGTCGATAGGAATTTTGATGTCATCCAGAAAAAGAACCCCGCTTTATCAAATCGTACTCAGCAGAGACTACTGTTTGCAATGCTGTTCCAGACAGCACCCCCAGCGCCCAGAGTAATGACCACAGCTGAAGGGAAACTCGCCACCTCAGTTCCCGTGCCAGTCAGCAAACTGCTATGCCGAGAAATATACTCCACCCATCACTGTGCTTCGATCTACATTCGCCACCGGAAAGACTGCAATCGTACCTCATTTCCATCTGAGGAACAATTGGAGACAGATGATAAATGATGTCTTGGTAACAACGCATGTATCACAGAGAAATAAACGAAACCACTGCGGGCGTGGATGTATTTATAAATTAATTCGATGTATTGATAAAGGGCGTCGTTGACAATAAAATTGCGGAGCAGGAGTTGAACAGAACTGCCGTCACGACAAAGGACAGCTGTTCACCAGTTGGAGATAAAAGCAATTTCGAAGGAAAAGGTGAGTCAAATGGTGAGACTGGCGCAGTCAACCTCAGAAAAAGTGTGAGGAGCTAAAGCTTGTTATCAGTGCTGAGATATTCACAAATGAGCCGAGAACTTCGCATCGATATCTGCTCCACAATGGATAGAGAGGTGATTCATCCTCCAGTGACGATACCAGTTCCGCATATCGCACATTGCACATCGACACCAGATCCACAATGGATACAAGGAGTTAATCCTCCAGAGAGCCGTGCGCCGCACACCGACACCCGATCCACAAAGGATACAAGGAGATGATCCTCCAGAGAGCCGTGCGCCGCACATCGACACCCGTTCCACAATGGATACAGGGTGTTGATCCTCCAGAGAGCCGTGCGCCGCACATCGACACCCGTTCCACAATGGATACAAGGAGTTGATCCTCCAGAGAGCCGTGCGCCGCACATCGACACCCGATCCACAAAGGATACAAGGAGATGATCCTCCAGAGAGCCGTGCGCCGCACATCGACACCCGTTCCACAATGGATACAAGGAGTTGATCCTCCAGAGAGCCGTGCGCCGCACATCGACACCCGATCCACAATGGATACAAGGAGTTGATCCTCCAGAGAGCCGTGCGCCGCACATCGACACCCGTTCCACAATGGATGCAAGGAGTTGATCCTCCAGAGAGCCGTGCGCCGCAAATCGACACCCGATCCACAATGGATACAAGGAGTTGATCCTCCAGTGAGCCGTGCGCCGCACATCGACACCGGATCCACAATGGATACAAGGAGTTGATCCTCCAGAGAGCCGTGCGCCGCACATCGACACCCGTTCTACAATGGATACAAGGAGTTGATCCTCCAGAGAGCCGTGCGCCGCACATCGACACCCGTTCCACAATGGATACAGGGAGTTGATCCTCCAGAGAGCCGTGCGCCGCACATCGACACAAGTTCCACAATGGATTCAAGGAACTGATCCTCCAGAGAGCCGTGCGCCGCACATCGACACCCGTTCCACAATGGATGCAAGGAGTTGATACTCCAGAGAGCCGTGCGCCGCACATCGACACACGTTCCACAATGGATACAAGGAGTTGATCCTCCAGTAAGCCGTGTGCCGCACATCGACACCCGTTCCACAATGGATACAAGGAGTTGATCCTCCAGAGTGCAGCGCGCGTCACATCGACACCCGTTCCACAATGGATACAAGGAGTTGATCCTCCAGAGTGCAGCGCGCCTCACATCGACACCCGTTCCACAATGGATACAAGGAGTTGATCCTCCAGAGGCCGTGCGCCGCACATCGACACCAGTTCCAGTATGGATACAAGGAGTTGATCCTCCAGAGGCCGTGCGCCGCACATCGACACCCGATCCACAATGGATGCAAGGAGTTGATCCTCCAGAGAGCCGTGCGCCGCACATCGACACCCGTTCCACAATGGATACAAGGAGTTGATACTCCAGTGAGCCGTGCGCCCCACATCGACACCCGATCCACAATGGATACAGGGAGTTGATCCTCCAGAGAGCCGTGCGCCGGACATCGACACCCGATCCACAATGGATACAAGGAGTTGATCCTCCAGAGAGCCTTGCGCCGCACATCGACACCCGTTCCACAATGGATACAAGGAGTTGATCCTCCAGAGAGCCGTGCGCCGCACATCGACACCCGTTCCACAATGGATACAAGGAGTTTTTCCTCCAGTGAGCCGTGCGCCGCACATCGACACCCGTTCCACAATAAACAGAGAGTGAGACTTCCCCGAGAAAGCCGACGGCCGCTCATCGGTACGAGTTCCACAATAAGTACAGACCGGTGCACTGCAAGAGCAGAGGAATTGTGATTGGAAGGTGAATTTGAACACATCTTCTGTTCTGCACGAACATAGATGGGTGACGAAGAGTAAAAGCGAGAAAACGCTGAATTGAGAAAAGGGGCAGAGATAGTCATGGAGTCAATAGATTATTACGTCAGAGATAATCCGCCTATCCAGATCATTCCTCTGTGATCTTCCGCCTCGCCCCATTTATCTGCACCCTCCGTCCGCATCTCACCCACGTACCTACATAATCTTCACTGAAATGATACAATTCAATCAGCATCTGCCACTTACACTGGCGGTTCCTTCCGCCTTCGCACGACCCTCTGAGTGAATAAGCGTTACCACATACCGCTCTTGCATAGTTCACCATTCGCCCCAAACCTATGAACGTTAGTTGTAGATTCACATAGAAGATGGGGAAGATCTCCGGGCATTCACCCTGTCTGTAACTCTCGCAATTTTGTGTACTTCTGAAAAATCTCCATTCATGTTCATGCTCTCAAGTGAATAAATTCTTAAACTGTTCAAATTGCCCCTCTAACTCTTTTCCTCAGTCCCCAAACTCTTCCTTTCAATTTGTCTCTTTGAAACATGTTGACATTTTAAAACTGGAGTTAGCAGACCCGGACAGCCCGTGATAATCTAGCTACGGCCTCACCAAAGTGTTCTACAGATTCAACATAACGTCCCAACTCCTGTACTCAATGAACTGATTGTGAAGGCCAACGAGATTAGAATCCGATCTGCTAGTGACGCTGCTTTCCTGGAAATATCGATCTGTATTCCCAAGTCCCTGTTTAAATACTGCACACGAAAGTCCACCTACTCAATATGCGTTTCTTAACCTATTGTATCTTTCCTCACAAAGCAAACCACCTCAGAACTATCTGCATTAAATTCCATCTGCCATTTTTCAGCCCATTTTCCAGCCAGTGAACATCAAGTTACAAGCTTGGATAGAGTTCCTGGCTGGAACACGCCCTCAAGCTAATTTCTTCTGCATTAACATCTAAGTCATTAACGTACATGATAAATAACAACGAACCTAACACCAATCCCTGCAATCCACTTGACACAGTCAAAGAATCAACCTTCCACGCTCTGCTCATCCAGAAAAAAAAAACGTTCATCAATCTGTCCACAAACCTCAGCTAAAGTCGTGAGGACCTGTAACTTTTTATTATGAAATGTCCCTGGAATATTGCTCTAGATGTCGTTTAAATGCTGAGAATAACATACGTACAGCGTGTTTTATTGTGAAACCTGCCATCATCTGTTACTGTGCCTTTCGCTATTCAAAAGTCTCGAAGTTACTAGAACAAGAAAAAGTGTACTCCATTTTACCTGCCATGCTAATATTCCGCCGTCAATGTCAGAAGCGAATGTGCTCCGCCGCATGTGACAAAAATAGTAAAAATAGAGTGAATATTTAATCTAATCCGCTGGGTCACACCTGATAGGAGTACTAAAATAACAAAAAAGGCCAAGGTTAAATGTCTTTATGTCCACTGATGTTTCGGTCACTCTGGTGTCACTCTGTCCTCTGAACATTACAGGCACATGACTAAATAGCAACACTGGTGTTATCAGTGCCTACTCTGGCGTGCCAACGACAACACTAGCAATGTCTCTGCCTGTCCAGTTAATGACAGACAATGATGGTAATTGTATTCACCGGAGAGACACCATCTGGAGCTTTGCTGCAGAGTTGGCAGAACAACACCTTCTAGCAGATTAATATACCGTTTGCCCATGTCCTTAGATACCTCCCATTCAAGATCCTGAAAAAAACATGTTCATATGCTTGAAATTTTGTGCCGTTTCCTGTATTCTCATTTACTTCAGATAGAAAACATGCTTATTATGGATGTTTCGTTTTTTGATTTTGCACAACATTTGTCCGACCTTCGACTCCCCTGTCCACTATCCCTCCAAGCGTTACAAGTGCCCGACCTGCATGTACACGCCCTCACTCATTCCACCTTGGTGAGACCCAGTATAGATTCCGGTATCGCATTGTGGAACGCCATCGCTTAACATTCTCCCTCTAAAATCGATGTTGTTAGCATCAGGGAATGATCGTGTAAACATACCCCAGTGTTCCTATCCAGAAGGATCTGCGGCCGGTCTAAGAGAACGGAGCCCAGTGAATATCAGGTAGACTGGCAAAATGAGTTTCTGACTCCCTTGCAACAGGATGCATAGATTCACATTGGAAACTCCTCCTAAGATACCCTACTTTTTGTCCATAGGTGACACGGATCAAGTATGATGGAATATTCCACACTTAAATCTGCAGCAAGTCATTACGGATGCTGATGCTTCCAGCAAAGGACCCCGCTTCATCACGTTTCATTCTGCAGTGTGTACCGTGTTCAGTGCTCATCTCGGCAGCGTGGATATATATCTCCGTCCGACACTGTCCGTCCCCACCTCTTCCCATTCACGACTTGAAAGGATGCAATCCTATAAAAATAAGTTAATCGTTGCCATCGGAGGATCAATTGGAGGCAGATAATAAATGATGTTTTGGTAACAATTATCGCAGAAGTCAACAAAACTAGTACGAGCGTTGATGCATTGTTCAATGATTAATGGCGCAGTGGACAATGAAATGGCGGAATAGGAATTCAAAGGAATTGTTGTAGCAACAAATGGCAATGTGTTTCCGAGTTAATGATAGAAAACCATTTACAAGAAAAGGTGAATAACGGAGAGACTAGCGCAGTCAGCCTCATAAATCGTATTCAAAGTGCGAAAAGGAAAAGCGTTTATCAGTGCTGAGATACTCTAAAAGAATCCGAGGTCTATCGATCAGTAAGAGTTCCACAATGGATACAGAGTGTGAGTCAGCACACGGTGATGATAATAGTCCGGCACATCGCTTGTCGATACCAGTTCAACGATGGATCATCCTGCAGTGACACCAGATCTGCACTTTGATACCAGGTCCACGATGGATACAGAGAGGTCAGTCATCTTTCAGTGAGGCGTGGGCCGCACATAGATACCAGTTCCACGATAGATAAGACGTGAGACATTTTCCAATCAACCGAACGCTGCACATTGTTATAATTCCCACAAGGGATGCAAATGGCGAGACTTTGTTCTCCCTACAAGCTGGGGGCCGCTCATTGGTACGAGTTGCACAATAGGCACAGAGTAGTTTGTACTACAAAAGCAGATGGGAATGAGATTGAACGGTGAACTTGAACACTACCTTTGTTCTGCACATACTGAGACTAGTGACGAAGTGGAAAATGAGAAGACCATATAAGCATATAACAATATAACAATCACAGCACGGAAACAGGCCATCTCGGCACTCCTAGTCCGTGCCGAATTCTTAATCTCACCTAGTCCCACCTACCCGCACTCAGCCCATAACCCTCCACTCCTTTCCTGTCCATATACCTATCCAATTTTACCTTAAATGACACAACTGAATGGGCCTCTACTACTTCTACAGGAAGATCATTCCACACAGCTATCACTCTCTGAGTAAAGAAATACCCCCTCGTGTTTCCCTTAAACCTCTGCCCCCTAACTCTCAAATCATGTCCTCTCGTTTGAATCTCCCCTACTCTCAATGGAAACAGCCTATTCACGTCAACTCTATCTATCCCTCTCAAAATTTTAAATACCTCGATCAAATCCCCCCTCAACCTTCTACGCTCCAATGAATAGAGACCTAACTTGTTCAACCTTTCACTGTAACTTAAGTGCTGAAACCCAGGTAACATCCCAGTAAATCGTCTCTGCATTCTCTCTAATTTATTGATATCTTTCCTATAATTCGGTGACCAGAACTGCACACAATATTCTAAATTTGGCCTTACCAATGCCTTGTACAATTTTAACTTTACATTCCAACTTATGTACTTAATGCTTTGATTTATAAAGGCCAGCGTTCCGAAAGCCTTCTTCAGCACCCTATCTACATGAGACTCCACCTTCAGGGAACTATGCTCTGTTATTCCTAGATCTCTCTGTTCCTCTGCATTCCTCAATGCCCTACCATTTACCCTGTATGTTCTATTTGGTTTATTCCTGCCAAAATGTAGAAGCTCACACTTCTCAGCATTAAACTCCATCTGCCAACGTTCAGCCCATTCTTCTAACCGGCATTAATCTCCCTGCAAGCTTTGAAAACCCACCTCATTATCCACAACACCTCCTACCTTAGTATCATCGGCATACTTACTAATCCAATTTACCACCCCAACGTCCAGATCATTTATGTATATTACAAACAACATTGGGCCCAAAACAGATCCCTGAGGCACCCCGCTAGTCACCGGCCTCCATCCCGATAAACAATTATCCACCACTACTCTCTGGCATCTCCCATCTAGCGACTGTTGAATCCATTTTATTACGATCCTGTATCACCCATTTCATTTGCCAGGTATTTCCATATAGACACCACCTTCTGTGCGATAAAATGCCCCTTGGAATCTAACCACATCTCGGTCCTCTGAATATCAAACTACCCACAGGCCTCCCCCCCCCCCCCCCGCTTAGTTCGTGTTTCCACAAACTCGAGGCGATAAAAGCGACTCTACACAGTATTTTACAACCCTCTGTAAAGTCATCCTTCTTTCTGCTAACAAACAGACTGACAGGCACAATGTCAAAAGTTAGATTTTCTGACTAGGCAGCGTCGGCGTTCAGCGGTGGGGAGTTTATTAGAAATCAGGTACCGCCGTGCCATCTCATTATTTTTGCGAATTTTAACAGTGTCATAACTTGAAACACTGACAATATAGATACGTTGAAACGTAAATGTTTCAAAGTAAAGATAGTGATAAGTTTCTCCTTTAGAAATAAATATCGAATATATTCATTGCCATTTGATTAATATCAGAGCACTTCTCAGTACTATTAACAAGTATTTCATAATTATATTGGCATAATTGCAAAATTATATTAACAATATATATAAATAATATTCCAGCTGGTGTTCAGAGCATCTTTATGTGCGACACCAGTGCTGACACCAGGGAGCTCGATGAGAATTTGGTGATGCTTGGAAAATTTGGAAATGTTACAAAGAATGGAAATTTCAATATGGCCTAATTCAAATCAGGCTGAGTAAAAAATGGAAGAGGAGGAGCTGAGTTTAATCTTTAGATGCCAGAAGAAAGATTTCTGTTGAAATCTGGAATATTTGTCAGTGGGCGCCGTACTTTCAGAGCCTGCGTGCGTTCCAGTTTGGGGAAAGACAACAGTCACTGTTCCATGGCTGGCGTGGAGCATATTTTATCGCGGGATGTGAGATGGAATCCTGTATCATTCCAGTTCCTATAGTTAGGCGAGTTTCTTTCGCCACACGCTAAACAAACTCAGCCTCAATGACCAAACACACGAAGCTACCAAGTTATTGTAAAGTCTCATTTGTTTCACCAGTGCCTTCCGGGATGGAGAATAATTGGCCTTGCCTGAATTCTAGAGGAATGTCGATACAAGGACCTCCTGAATCATTACCTCTAATACTCTAATAGCGGGAATTAGAGGGGGTTAATAACATCAGAATTGCCGGCGATAATCACATTCAGTGAATCCGGAGAAGAGGTGGAAAGCATTTTCACAGGTTGCAATCGAAGCTATTTGCCGTGAGTTAAATCTCATATTTAATAGCCATTGTGAATAAGATTGAATGAATGAGCTCCGCTAATGAGGGTGTTTTGATAGACATGGATTGTGTGTGTTCTGTCTGCAGAGTTCGATGTCTCACGTCACAAATCAAAGGACTGCAAGCAGTTCCAGTGACAAATCCGCATGACACAGGTTAAAATATCAAACGTTATTAATACTGGATAGGAGATTGACAGGAATGAGACTGCATTTTAAGAACTGACGGGAACTAACTTGGTCTGTAAGTGAGAACAAGAAGGTCGGCTCATGTAGGAAACTATGGTCTGAGCTAACACGGACAGAAATTCGCATCACCATTTGCTGAGAGCGGCATGATTTCGCTGCCTCTGTAAACGTAACAGAAAGTTGCTTACCTGGGACGCCTAAAATTCCAATTACTATGTAACAAATCACCTCTTCTATTAACGTTCTTATTTCCTGGCAGTTCGAATTTAAAATTGTGCTCCGAGTAAATAAATTTATACAAAGCTCATTTATGAAATTTCTTCTGCGTCTTCTGGATTAAATAATTCACGGGTCAGACGTTCAGAATCCACAGTGCCTGGATGCTTCTGTCCTCAGTCTAACTGAGGCACGGAATGACATTCTTTGATAGAGTAATTGGTTGCCGATAATGAAAACAATTTGGACAGTGACATCTGATATTTACCTTAAATTAGCAATTACTGCTCGTCTCTAGTGTACCGTATCGTCAATGTGGAAATATCACGCAATAGTTCATAGAATTGAATGCAGCAACGGCCACGAAGCCTCGAGAGACGGCCGATGCTGCGATTGCCACGCAAATTACAATGTTGTTAAACTGCTCCGTGTAATGACAGGGCATTAATGAGCATCGCTAGTGGCGACAGTAGTCTGCAATCCTGTGATGCGCTGATTCTGCTCTGACGTTGTGAGTGGGGTTTCCGTTTCAATGCAAATAACACTAACCTTAATTAAACAATAAGGTCCGCACTGCATTGTTGTTTTATTCTGTGAGAACGCACCTTTAATACGATTCATAGTTACTTTGTTCCTGATATATTTTTTTCTACCTATGGTACATTAACATTAACGTATATGGGTGTAAGTGATCAACGTTTCCGCCATGACCGGTGTTTGCTGCAAACCAAGATGTTGGCAAGTCTGCAGCGCAGGGTACAATTCAGGGACTCCGGTACTACAGACCGGATTCTGTACCGCTGCTGTCGCATTTACACCCAGAGACAGCGCAAAAGATAGTATATTGTGTCCATGTAGGTTTTATGCAAAACAATACTAATAATAATATTAAATAAGTTACAGAGTCACCAGCTGATGCTAAAAGTTAGACCAGAAAGTAATTGATTCAGAGAATGAGATAAAGTGCGTATTGAGCTATTAAACAGAGACGTACTGCGCAGTTGGGTAAACATACACGTGCAGAGTAAATCAGCAGGATTTATAAAGCGAGCTACTCCTGAAACACGCTGTTCTCGTGTTCAGACTGACAATATGCTGAAGCGCCTGTGGGTGTCTTTGACGTTTCATGACATAGGAGATCACAGAAGGAATACTGTGTTAGTTCAGCTACTGTACGTTGGGAACAAAGTGAAAGTTCAGGAAAAGATGCAGACGTCAGAATTCAGCATTCTGTAGCCAGTATCAATAACTCAGCGAACACGAGGAAATCTACAGATGCTGGAAATTCAAACAACACACAAAAATGCTGTTGGAACGCAGCAGGCCAGGCAGCATCTGTAGGAAGAAGCAGTGTCGAGGTTTCGGGCCGAGACCCTTCGTCAGTCCAGACCTTTCCGTCAATAACTCAGCTTTCGGCGGTGCAGTGGTTTGTAATGGCAGCTGCTGAAATATCCGTCTGGCTCAGATTTGGGATTAATGGTATCTCAAAGAGCAATCTGGCACTAATTGTCGAATCAACTTGGGATTTGCATAAGAATAAAATAGAAGTATAGAAATGTAGAAACCCTAGAGCACAATACATGCCCTTCGGCCCAGAAAGCTATGCCGAACATGTTCCTACCTAAAAAACAAACTAGTGTTTCCAATAGCCATCTATATTTTTTCTGGGCACCAGAAAACTTTCCAAGAGTTACTTCACAGACCCTATGGTATCCGGCTCCACCACCATCGCCGGTAGCCCACTTCACGCACTCATCACTCTGTACGTAAAAAAACAGACACTGGTATATTCTCTGTAGTTATTTCCAAGCACCTGAAAACTGTGACCTCTCGTGCTAGCCATTTCAGCCCTGGGAAGAAGCCTCTGACCATCCACAAGATCAACGCCTCTCATAGTTAATATTGCATAGCGATCGCCTCCTGGAGGATCTGTAAACATGGATTCTATGAAGAGTCTGGACAGGCAAAGTAAGCTGTCGGTAATCCTCCACAGATGTTGCCTGACATGTTAAACGTCATGCCGGTTGTCCATGTATACAATCACAGGAGTTTCTGAGCTTAGACAAGGCCACGTCAGCAGCAGCCAAATTGAAAAGGTATTTCTTCTTGGAAAACAACGTTTTCTTTTGCAATTCATTTCCGAACTCCCTGACAACATTTGCACACAAATTGCAACATATATTTTATCCACAACGCACTATGAGGGGGACGGTAACTGGCCCCATATTGATGTCACACGACACACAGCCTGTCGGAAGCACAGTTATTCCTCTAGAGAGCATTCCACAGTTGCATTCGGTAACAGAGTCATGGAGCAGAGAGTCATAGAGCAGTACGGCACTAAAACTGACTCATCTGCTCATCCTTGAGTGCCGAACTGATGTTGGACCTGGACCCTGACATTCATGTTGCTATCCCATCGACTTTCAAAAGCTGAAATCATTTAACGGTATCCGTACCGATTCTGAACCGATTCAAACTTTCCCCCTTTCTTCGGTCCTCAAATGCCGGCATCGTCCTCACAAGATATCTTGGTACTTTTTCAAAATCATTGATATCGTTCATGGATGTAGGTGTCCGAACACGTACAGTACTCGATATTAGGCGGACCTACCGTCTTCTACAACATCAAGATAGCACCATAGTTCCTGTACTCGGTACATTGACATACGATTGCCGTAGCTTCATAGGTTCTCTTTACGACGCGATCGACCTGTGACTCTACTTTCATGGAAATATACATCTGTATTCCCTGATTCTTCAGTTATACCGCACTACTCGTTGCCCATCCGTTCACTGTGTACGTCCTACCACAGTTTGTCGTCCCTAAGTGCTACACCATTCACTCATCTGTATAAAATACCATCAACCACAGTGGCTGTCTACTACGTATATTTTGGTATCATTTTCAGTCTCAGCCTCAGTCACCAAACCCACGAAGCTACCAAGTTATTATCAGTCAGTCGTGGGAATAGATGACAAAGACGAGCTATAAGCAAGCAGTCGGGAAACTGAATGATGCTGCCTGTAAACTAGAAACGGCCCATCTCGACGCTTTGCAAATTATGGTTGGCGACTGTTTGAGGAAAACCCTGCTCAATTATCACCAGCACGTAACCTATTGGACCAGAAGCCCGGACACACTAGAACCCTTCTACACAACGATAAGAAATACCTATGGTTACTTCCCGAGTCCGTATTTTCGCAAATCGAATCATTTGAATGTACTCCTGCTACCGGCATAAAGACAAAACCGAAAGAACAATGATTCAGAGGACAACTTATGGCTGATGTTCTCTGAAGACAAATGACTGGTTACGGTACTGCCTTGAGTCAGAAGATTTGGTCCGGTTCAGTAACTCACAGCTCGACTACACCAGGGCTGTTATTAAAACGGCATTGGATGGGTTTCAGCAATGAGATTCGGAACCTGCTAACAGCCAGATCAGAAGCATTCAAGTCTGGAGATCAAGAATGAAACACGAGGTGCAGATTATGATCTCCGGAAAGCCATGTCTCCGGCGAAGTGGAGATTCCAGACTGGAATCAACGAGGTATGTCCGACAGCTGTGACAGGCTTTGAAAGCCATAACCTCCGACAGAACTAAATCTTGCGTCTTATTGTACAACAGCGCTTCGCTTCCAGGTGCGCTCAATGCCCTCAATGATCGTGTTGACCACCACTACAGGAAGAACCACTGCGCTCCCCGGGTGCCTCGATGATCCTTTTGTCTCAGTATCTGAAGATTTCATACGGTCTGTCTTCAAAAGAGTGAAACCGAGAAAAACATCCTTTCCGGACGGAGTACTTGGCCGAGTACTATAGTCCAGTGCCGACCAACTGGCCGGGGTGTTCACGGGTACCTCAACCTCACGCTCCAGCAGTGTGTGAAACTCGACAGCTTCAATCAGTGTGTTGAACTGGTGGGCAAGATGAGGGTGGGAGCCTGTCTAATTGTCTGTCGCTCAGTGGCACATACATCCGTAGAAGAAGTGCTCTTTAGATGAATTGGTGCCTATCGAATTCACCATACAGGCAGGTGCAGGTATGCTTCAACACCTGCCCTTCGAGACACTACAACAGATGTTATTTCGTTAGCTCTGCAAACAACCCTGGAACATCTGGACAGCAAAGATGCATGCGTCAGGATTTCTTTATCGTTCACAGCTCGGGATTTAACACAATTATCCTTTCAAAACTAATCAGTATTCTCCAAGACCTGGACCTCAAATTCCCCTTGTGCAACAACATCCTGGATGTCTTCACTTGTAGACCCGGTTCAAGTTCGAAAAGGCAAAAACGCCTCCTCCGAAAACTCCATTAGTGCAGCAGCACCGTACAGGTGTGCACACTGGCCCCTGTTCTACTCGCTTGAGTCCTATCTCTGTGTGACAAAGTACAGCTCCGACAACATATACAGGTTTGCTGTTGACACCGCTATTACTGTCTGTATGCAATGTAGCGCCGAATCAGCATGCTGGAGGTGGATTAAAAACGTAACTGAGTAGTGTAATAACAACAACCTCTCACACTATGCCGATAAGACGAAGGAAATGATTGCGAATAACAGGAGAGGGGAGCCAGAGTCCATGACCCAGTAATGATGGTAGGATCAGAGCTGGACAGCATTCATAACTTCGTCTCAGGGGACCTGACCAGGATCCATCAGACACATGTTATTACGAAGAAAACACGACAGCAGCACCTCTACTTCCTCAGGAGTCTGTGGAGGTTGGATATGCCGGCTAGAAACTTTTTCAAACGTCTATAGATTTGTCTTAGAAAGTGTGCTGACCAGCTGCACTCTTTCAAAATCGCTGATATCAGCCATGCCTCTAGGTGACCAGAGCACATACAATACTCCCTATTAGGTATTACTTTCGACTTATACAACTTCAAAATGTCATCACAAATCCTGCACCCGTTGCGTTGATATATGAATAGATTAAATATTCAATACCTTCCAACGGTCCTTGTGTGCTCTGATTAATTTACCGGGGTTTCATCCACAGAGGTCAAACGGTACAGAGTCAATTTGTGTGACCACGTCCTCTGACGCATCAGCTACAATGTACGGAAACAAAGCGGAAGTTAACTATTGTTGTTTTATTGTTCTTTGCATCATTCAGCAACAGATTTTTCCCCCTTAACAATAGTAGATCTTTTTTTGATAAATGTTTATAATGTTTTAAGTATCATTGAAAAATATGTTTTCCTGCTTTTTCTTTTCTTTACCATGGCACGAGGCTTCGGCAACTTACATTAAACTATTTTAGGAAATGGTCATTTCTATAAAATGAACACTCAGCTCCAAACATTTGTCTGTTCTTATACTCGGTAGAGAACAAGGGCTGTCTGTAAAATAATTCGAGATTTTTGAGCAGGTTAAAATAATTATACGTATCGCTTTTCTTGAAGGTGGAAGACAAACTTTCCCTGAGAGATTGGTAATCTAAGGCTGGTTACGCTTAATATTTCGCCTAATAAATGTTGACGATATTTATCTGACCATTACGTGATCAACACATTGACAGCGACAATGGCACTAATTGTAGTCAACGCAGATACACCACCTGGAATTTATGGTGAGTTGTCTGAATAACAGTTACTAGCACATAAATATGCCGTTCGGACCGAATCTCGTGGGTATCTCACTTTGATGGACCTGACAAGACATCCACACACGCTTGAAGTGTGAGGCGGTTTCCTGCATTTGCATTTCCATTAGATAGTAGTCACAAGAATTTTGTGTTTCGAGGGGTTTGCTTTTACCACACAATTCGCCTGGCTTTGGTCTGACTGAACGAAATTATCACTCCGAAAGAGTTCAGGATTTATCGATGTGTATGTCTGACATTCCAGAAAATTTGAACTCACACCATCCTCTCGCAATTGGAAAAAAATTGGTTCTCAATGTCGTGATGAATAACCCCACGAACTTACCATTCTCTACAACTTATCCCTGTCCAACAGGTTCTTAAGACGATGCACATCTTACCACGACCCCAACGCCAGCTCCGTTCTCTGCAGGTACCTTTTCCACATCACTCCCTTGTCCAATATCCCGCCCCACCGATCTCCTTACTGGGACTTATGCCTGCAAGCTTTATCAGTGCCACACCTACATCTGCACCTCCTCCTTCACCAACCACCATTCAAGAAAATCCGTCCTTCCATGTCAGACGGTTTCAAACGGTTCTCCTGTAGCGGCAGCCTCCACATTGGTGAGACCCTGCATTGACTGGGGTGCCGCATTGTGGAACGCTATCGCTTCGCAGACACCCACTAATCCCAAGCATTTACATCAGCGAATAAATGTGGAGCACCCAGGGCGAGTTCTAGAAATGTACGCGGCACAGCTGGCTTGTGTGTTCACAGACATTTTTAATCTTCCCTCTCCCAGTCTGTAGTGCCCTCCTGCTTCAAAACATCCACCATTGTCCCTGTACCAAGAAAACTAAAGTAGCATGTCTGACCGATTAGCGCCCTGTTACACTCAACTCAGTCATAAATAAATGCTTTGAAAGGCTGGTTAAGGATTACATCTTCAGCATGCTAACACCCACTCAGGACACCCTGCAATTCACCTACCGACTTTTGCAATCATAAGACTATGCCACAGCCACAGAACTCTACTCACCTATGCAAGAGGAGTACATACATTACAATGTTGTTATTGGACTGCAGTTCAGCATTCAACGTCATAATTACCCCCAGGCTCGACAAGAAGTTCAGAGACCTCGGCCTTCTGCAGCTGGATCTGCGACTTCCTCTTGGTCGGCCGGCAAGTGGGAAGGAATGGCTCTCTCATTCTCTGGCCATTTGATAATGAAAACAGGAACTCCCAGAGACGTGACCTGAGACCACTCCTCCACTCCCTATAGAGCACCGACCGTGTTACCACGCATAGCTCCAACAAGCTGATCAAATTTGTAGATGACACGCCATCGAAAGGACTTATTTCGAAAACTAATGCGACAACCCACTGAGGAGCTGTCAACGCTCTGACGGTGCGAAGTAAACAACACCTCCCTGGATGTTGAAATAAACGAACGAGCTGATCATAGATTACAGGAGGAACAGGGACAGGCCAACTCCTGTTGACATCAATGGGATTGTATTTGGGAAGATGAGTAGTTTCTAGTTCCTCGGTTCACAAATCACCGAGGATCTCACTTAGACTCTGCATACCGGCTGGGTGGTGAACAAAGACTTCAGCGCCTCTTTCATCTCAGACGCCTGAAGCGGTTCGGCATGAGTCTCCCAACTCTCAGGACTTTCTACAGAGGCACCATCGACAGAATGGTGACTGAATCTTCACGGCCTAGTCCGTGGACTGTACAGCCTACAATCGCAGGGTACTGCAGAGAATTGTGCCGATGCCCAGCCCATCTGAGGATCTGAACCTTCCTCTCCGCAGGATATGTACAGCAGCAGATGCGTAAAAAGGGCCCGGAAGATCAACAGGGATTCCAGCCACGCCAACCATAAACTGTTTCAGGTGCTTCCATCTGGCAAGAGATACCGCAGCATGAAGGCCAAGACAAACTGTCTCCGGGAAGGCCTCTTTCACCAAGCTGTCATATTGATCTGATTGCAAATCTGATTGCTCATTGTATGTGGCTGTACATATATGTGCACAAAACAATTCTGTATACAATCTCAGTATTTGGGCAATATCCTACCACATGGATGATAAACAACAGCGGACCAAACATCAATCCCTGTAGCAGACTCGTCACATTCAAAGAATCAACTATTCGGCTTCTAACGCTGAACGATTGTTGGAAACATTTTATTTGAGTTTGATGTACCTGAATGGAAATTGGAAGATTGCATACGATTTTCAGCTGAAAAAGCAAAAACAAAACTGTGATGACTCAACTGTGGTTTGTGAGGACATAATCGACATTTTGGAGTTTGTTCACATAATTTCAGTGCAAATAAAATGTATTTTATTTTATGGTGATTAAATCGGTTTTCGTGGGAAATAATAGACCAGCCTAGGAACTTGCTGATAGATCACATATTTTAGTTTCTACTTCTGTTCAAATCGAATATGGATGTGGAAATTGTGGTAGAATTGTTGCAGCTCTGTCTACTGACTTTAAAGTTAAATGAACTACACCATACGTCACGGTTATGGGGTCAAGTAGATGTAGAAGTAGAAGTTCTGTGCATCATAACGAAGGACCAAAGTGTTTGCTGGAAAAGAACGTTCAGCAATCAGACCACAAACCGCAGCTAATGTCATCTGGGCGTATACCATTTTATATCAAAGGAACCTGGAATATTCCTCTCAATTTCTTTTTTATGCTTGGAAGAACATACCTTTAGCGGGTTTTATTGTGATACATGTCATCAGCTGTTACTGTGAATTTCAGCACTCAAACCACTCGAAATGAATGGAACGAATTAAAGAAAATAATGAAACTATCTTCCCCTTCAATAAGGACGTGTACTCAATTTCACCTCCTGAGCTAAACTGCCGCCCTTAATGTCAGAAGTGAATGTACTACGCCGAATGTGACAAAATCAATCTGTTTGACGTTGATTGTCCATGTTGATTTTTCAGGGTAATTGCCTATTTTAGAAACAACACTGATCAGGAATTGTCCCATTTCAGCTGCTGAAGACAGGTGTCTTGGAAATTACATTGGTTACGTTCATATAATCTGTTTGCTTAAAAGTAAATAACATGTAATATCCCTTGGGAAGAAAAAGATTTCGGAATGAGAAAAGCACTTTAATGTCGATATTTTGTAACTGGTTGTCCCTTATGTGACTGATGTCATAGGTATACTAATTGCCTCAGAGGAATTACTCTGAACTGCATATAATTCTGTAAATCCAGTCACCAGTCCATATGAGCAGTGGGGAAGTTCCGTACGACTAAACACTGACTCTGACGGAATATGGGATATCCAGCGATTTACAACATCGCGTGTATTTTCTATCCTGCAATTGTCGCGATAGGTATCCCTGGTAAGATACTAGAGCTGTTCACTATATGTATGGTACCGTCACCTTGCTTTTGTTCCGTGCAATATCTGGAATTTTATTGAGCACAAATGCTCTGAAAAGTTTTCCCAGAGTTCAGGATTCAAAAGTCTGAACTTTTTTTAATTCTGTTTCCATATTGTTTTGTAATGATATTTTTATCTCTTTTGTCAAATACGTTATTGCCGATATGGCCATAGTTTCATTGTTTGATCTTGCCTGGCTTTTTATAGCGACAGCGGTCCCTTATGCAGAACGGCAGCTTTTTTAAATGACCGTCCAGTCAAATATCGACACGCAGGTCAGTTCTTCCACAGTCATTCCATTATAACGTATGTTTTCAACCTCATTAACTTTACTACAAATAATCCCATCAGCTATTTCACCTCTAATAAAGGAAATGGTGTTTGTTTTTTTTACTGAAATGATCCGGCTGCGGTCACGGAAATCAGAAGCCTCGCTCTAAACTGGCAGAAGGTCGCCAACTAACTGCCTCTCCAGTCTATTATTGTGCACCAGCCGGTGTGCACCGACTGAGCCGGCACACGTTGAATATCGGTTTTATACTTACAAAAAAAAATATACCCCGTGCTGCATTGGAAGAATGGTGGGCATTCAGACATTTGCAGCTAACCATAACTCTGCGTTGTTATTTTTTTTCCCTCCAAATTTCTTGTAGTTAATTTAACGGCGATTGTGATCCTATCTCGGGGAAAATGCGGACTCTCCAAATGCATCACCCGTTACCTGGTTGGAATGGCCACAGCTGATTTGATGTTGGTTATCGTTGTTGCTTTGGTGGAACAGACCAACAATATCTACATTTATTCTAGATCCCTGCTTATCACTCCTGTGTGCGCTCTGACACTTGTATTTAGGATTGTAACGCGGGACTGTTCTGTTTGGTATACGGTTAGTTTTACCTTCGATCGTTTCATCGCCATATGTTGTCGAAAGCTGCGGGATCGATACTGCACTGAGAGAACAGCAACGGTGGTTATGGTGACGGTGGTTATAGTGAGCTGCGGGAGAAGTGTCCCGTTTTACTTTGCCGTTGAACCTTACGTCATCATTGACAACATACCGTGGCGTTGTGCCTTCACACATGAACATGCTACTTTACCCGTGTGGAAAGTAGTCGAATTACTCGATAGCATTTTAACACCGTTGCTACCAATCGGCTTAATTCTGGTGTTCAATGGGTTAACAGTAAGACATATCATTGCGGCAAATAGAGTCCGCAGAGGGCTTCGGAACAGCAGTGATAATCAGAAGGATACCGAGTTGGAAAACCGCAGAAAATCGATGATTTTGCTGTTTGCAATTTCAGCTAATTTCATATTATTTTGGATGCCCTATGTAGCTCATTCTCTGAAGTGGCAAACGGAAAACTATTTGTATCAGAACAGATATTTGAGTTCCCCGGTATATATACTACAACAACTTGGGTTCATGTTGCAAATTCTGAGTATGTGCACCAACACTTGTATCTATACACTGACGCAGAGGAAATTCAGAAAAGAGCTAAGGAATGCAACGAAGTATGTGTTTACGCTAAATGGCCACCTGTGTAGATAACCAGCATGTAAGTTACAATTCAGCGGAGTTTTCTAATAAAACAGTTTTAAAAATGAGTAGGTCATGAAATCAAACAATCATTTGCCTGGTTATCCGGAAATTGCAAAACCCACGGAAGGTTGCATACTTCATACAGCTAAGGTAGGAATCTGGCTAAACTTGCTATGGGCTGACGTGATTGTTACATTGGTTAAATTACGCCAAACGTGCGCAGAGACTTGACGAACACAAGGGCAAGGATGGCTTTTGGACATACCCAGGATTAGAGGTTTCAAAATGGACAGCGTCAGATAAAAGATGGTAAAGTGAGTATCATTGAAATGCAGTGAGATTATGATAGTAGCAGAACTGTAGAAAGCGAAGACACCATGGCGGGATTACCAATTGGTAGACGGTGAGTAGATTCTAGAAGCAGAAATAAAGTAATCACTCGGAGTATTGGAGTATTCTGCACAGACTACACACACCGCTCCTTATCTCCCCAAAACAAGTACGGAAACAGCGGGAAAGTCATCAAGAGAAGTATTTTGGAGAGGTGCCATATTTTCATGGTTGCTATCACAGGAAACTTAAACTTTCCTAATATTGATTGGAAATCCCTGAGGTTAAAATGTTCAGATATGACAGAATATCTCAATAAACCAGCAGGCGGACTAGAGAAATCTCCATTCATGATTTAGTACCTGAAAATGAAACAGATTCCTCGCGGGTCGACTGTTGGACATTTAATTTTATCTTACAGTGGGATAGGAACAGACAGTATGCTAAGTATTTTCTTGGTGCAATTAGGTAGGAATTGCGAGCCGAATTTGGAAAATGTGGTTCATGAAATGGCAACATAAGATTGTTAATGGAACACTTGATTGTGGTTCGGTATAGACTTGCCTCATTGAGACAAGGAACGGAGGTCGTGTAAATTAACGCTATTTGAAAAGAGATATGGAACACCTCATCAAGAAGAAGAAAGAAAGATACTTGAGGTTCAGGACGAAAGTATCAGTCAGGGCTACGGAATATCACAAGTTAGCCAGGAAGGAAAATAACAATGAATTTAGAAGGCGGCATGGGAAGGCTTTGCAGAGTCGCATTAATGTACAAACGTACATGAAGAGCAGGAGAATGACGAGAGAGAGAAAGGGTGGGACACATCAGAGACTAAAGAGGAAGCATGTGTCTGCAGTTCAAGGAAGCAGTAAAGGTCCTTAGTGATATTTTGCTTCGCTATTCACCAGTGAGAGCGTCTTTTACGAATGTTGATAAACCGTAAAGAAGATATGCTTGGACATGCCAATTTTACGAATTGTGCTCTAGAAACATTTAAAATGTTAACGTAATCAATTCCCCGGTGCAGGAAGGGATATACGTCAGGTAATTAGAGAAAACGGTCTTAGATATTACTGCGCTTTTAGCCATGAAGTTTGCGCCTTCACTGGCCACAGGAGATGACTGGAGGATTGTAAATGATTCATTTTTGTTCAAGAAATGCAGCAGGGATAGTCCTGAGATTTACAGGCCAGAGGGTCTTCCATCAGTAACGCGCAATCTATTGGAGAGGATTCTGAGAGACGGAAATTATGAGTATCTGGAGAAACGTATTCTGAAAGGGGTTTGACCACGTTACACATGGTCTGCGACTTCAGAAAGTCAGACAGCATTGCATGTTGGGAGAGCTGGGTGTGTGACTCAGCATTGGCTTATTAACAGAAGGAAGATCAGGTAGTGTAGAGACGTCGTCGACAACTGTACTAAAGTTTATAGCTTCAACGCGGAACATCACTTGCCAAGTCCTCCAGGCAGAATTCCCTCCATATACTACCTAATTTTCCTCCTGTAACTAAGCCAATGCTGAGTCACGCAACCATGTTGAAATCTGCCTGTAAGACTTGGCCAGTGATCTTCCGCATAGAAGGAAGGTATAAACTTTAGTACTGTTGACGACTATGTGTCCAACTCTGCTGTCACAGTGTTCTGAGAGACTTTAATTTGACCACCCTACAGCACCTGGATGATTTATTGAACTAGGGCAGATAGTTTAGGGGAAATGCTGAATTTAAGAATGGAACTACACGCTAAATAATCTGAACGCCCTTTAATGTATTACGGGGCAACGGCTACAATAACATTGAAACAATCTTTTCCAATGGAACTCGAAAAGTCAACATTTCAAGCGCTCAGCATCATCTGTTCTTGCTCTCCACATGAACCAGACTTCAGAAAATGTGATATTCCAATTCCTAATTCGAGTATGAACAAATTTGTCCAAATGTCAATTTACCTTTGAACAGTGTGCTTATCGTACACGGAACTGATACACTCATCTCTGGACTCATTAACCATGACTCCACCTGGTCGGTGTGAAATCCGCGTCTCCCTCTGAAAAACCAGAAAAAAGATAAATAAAAGAACGCAATCTAAATACTCAGGTAAGGCAAAAACAAAAATCCAAGCTTGCACTTTTCTACCTTTAAAACCGTTGCCGGTAACTGGCGTATACAGAATAAACAGTTAATTGCCAGAGTGAAATTCCGTATCAAATATTCAGAAGAGCAGCGGGAAGAAAGATGAGGGTGTTTACGGCAGACATGCACTAACACATATTGTAATTTCAAAGAGAAATCCAGTTTCTGAAATTCACATCAGTTCCTCGAAGTTTATTTCAGTCAACGAATCAGATATTATCAGACAGTCATATCAGAAGAAGAAGAAGAAGCCCATAGCTCCGAGTGGAGTCATCGGGACACCGTCGGGACGGCGTTTCTGTAGCAGGCTTCCTTAGTTTTACGGAGCAGAGTTGCTAGCTCAACGCTCAACATAGCACAGATGGAGGGGGCCGGCTAGGTTCGAACTCGGAGCCTTCACTCCGAATTCCGGTGCTGAAGCCACTATGCCACCAGACGTTGAGAAACAGGGAATTAATTCAAACATCCTGTCAATACACACCTAACAAATACACGACTGCCTTCCGTTCGTTCACGCACGTATTACCTCTCTTTACCTTTCAAGTGAACTCACAAATGTCCAGTCATCGTGCAATATTTTACATTCTTAATTCGCACTTTAAACCATCGCAGAACATTGCCTGATTTCAAGGGTCGAACAGTTCACAAATAATCATACAACCTTTAAGAAATCTTTTAATGTCTGAAGCAGAGGGTCGCTAGAAATTAAGTATCATCCTCAAGTTAATATTCAGCAGTTTAAAACATGACGCCACCACTTCACCATTTCTCCCATGGCGTCGTGTTTTCTCAGATCCAATCCCTGACTTAGGAGAGGATTTAGATGAAATTAACGTTTTGTTGTAAATTATCGAGCTTAGTAATCTTCATTACCACCACTGAATGAATATATGTGGACACTTCACTGGAAACATATCCCACCAAATCTTGTCCGGAATTATCGCTTTTAAATCTTATCGGGAACTGTGGCTTTTGTTGCCTTGACCTACGAGTATATTACTTTCCTAGGTTACCCCACTTATAAGTGCAAACCTGCACTTTCTTATACACACGTGACAACTTTTCACCAAGTCTTCAAGCTTCACTCTCTGTGAGGCCAGAGTGATCAAACTTTACAAAAGAGTTTCTAGATTCTTCGGTGCACCAGACACTGAAATTCTGAACGATACGTGCCCCGCATGGGAAATTAGTTAGTAAGATTCAGTCGCTAGGTGTACTTGGAGAGGTAGTAAACTGGATTAGTCATTGGCTCAATGGAAGAAACCAGAGAGTGGTAGTGGAGGATTGCTACTCTGAGTGGCGGCCTGTGACTATTGGTGTGCCGCAGGGATCAGTGCTGGGTACATTGTTATTTGTCATCTACATCAATGATCTAGATGATAATGTGGCAAATTGGATCAGCAAATTTGCCGATGATACAAAAACTGGAGGTGTAGTGGACAGTGACGAAGGTTTTCAAAGCTTGCAGAGGGATTTGAACCAATTGGAGGAATGGGCTGAAAAATGGTAGATGGATTTTAATGCGGACAAGTGGGAGGTATTGCACTTCGGAAGATCAAACCAAGGTAGAACATACATGGTAGGACACTGAGGAGTGCAGTAGTCTGAGGGATCTGAGAATGCAGATACATAATTCCCTGAAAGTGGCATCTCAAGTAGATAGGGTACTAAAGAGAGCTTTTGGTATATTGGCCTTTATGAATCAAAGTATTGAGTATGATAGTTGGAATGTAATGGTGAGGTTGTATAAGACATTGGGGAGACTGAATTTGGAGTATTGCGTGCAGTTCTGGTCACCTAATTGCAGGAATGATATTAATAATTTTGTACGAGTGCAGAGAAGGTTTACAAGGATGTTGCCGGGGCTTGAGAAACTGTTTTACCGAGAAAGGTTGAATAGGTTAGGACGTTATTCCCTGGAGCGTAGGAGAATGAGGGGTGATTTGAAAGAGGTGTACAAAATTATGATGGATTATAGATAGAGTGAATGCAAGCAGGCTTATTCCAGTGAGGCTAGGGGAGAGAACAAAACAGACGACATGGGTTAAGGGTGAAGTGGGAAAAGTTTAAAGGGATCATGAAGGGGGCTTCTTCAAGAAAAGAGTGGTGGGAGTGTGGATTGAGCTGCCAGATGAAATGGTGAATGCGGGCTCACTTTTGACACTTAAGAAAATCTTGGACAGGTATATGGATGAGAGGGGTTAAAGGGATTGGGCCCAGGTGCAGGTCAGTGGGACTAGGAAGAGAAATGGTTCGGCACAGCCAAGAAGGGCCAAAAGGAATGTTTCATTGCTGTAATGCTCTATGGTTCTAAGGTTCTATATATCTGATTCTATATAATTGACTCTATATAATGTTGATTAATTATCGCGCTTGTAACAGCATTCAGAGATCTGACGTAAGTATAGTCGGGTGCTTGGCGCTCACCTGGTTACATGTGGTTAGCATGTCTGGCGATATCCTCAGTTAACACCCAAAACTAACTAAATAAAATGTAACAACGGATTCTTTAATTCTTCACTTGCTCCCCTATCCTTGCATTTTCGACAAAGTCGAGTGTTTAGAATATAATTTTAAGGCTTTAAAAAACTGCTATGTGTTCTGGCCTTATGAAATGTTCGCATAGAAGCACAGTCCAATCAATTTCCATTTCTCTTTAGTGCTGAGACAATGCACCGCTCTTGGGTGATCATTTGCTTAAACTGCACAATATGTTTGTCCGTGGCAATAATGCCCCAGATGTTGAGGCACATGGATGCCATTCTTTCACATTCCTGCCCCTGTTTCCTTCTATTACGACATTCTCTCTGGTCGTAGATGGGGAAAGTTGTGGAAGTAGTTAGAATAGTCCTGGGTTAATTTGTTGAGTACTGACAGGAGATGTTCGGAAGTGGGCTGCCTATCATAATCATTACCATAGGGTATTGCGTCACTTTTCACTAAATCCTTCCATTACGCTCCAAGCTAATGTGCTTCTTCCCGCTCACTTTTCTTTCACAAAACATCTAAAACTGACTCAAGTATATTAGTACCTCTTTCCGAGCACCCACCCTCCTCGCAAGTACGTTGCTTTCTCATTATGGAGGTCAGCTTCTCTTCAAGACGAGTCTCCACATCAAGTAAAACACGACTGCTTCTTCTAATTATTTCCTCTGTACTTTAGTTTCCTGCCGCTATTATACCCAATCCTCAGTTAAGCATTCTTTAGCTATAGCTTCGCTCAAATTCCGTTGCTCACATGGGTAATCATCTAAATCTTTATCACATCGTTTATATTTTCCTTCATCCATCCACAGAAATTGGAGACAGACTTAAGATGACACCGAATGGTGACTCCTTTGTTTGCATCTTCGGAAACAACTCTTTCCCGTCTTTAATATCCTTATTTGTTCCTTTCATGTTTCTTTAGAAGACACTGACCTGAAGTTACACGCAGGCGTCGGTTGATTGCGGGAATGGAACCCGTGCTCGTGGTTTCACGGCTGGCCGTTATCCTACATGCCAAGGGTTCGGCCTGAGAGTGTCGTTCGAGTTTATGAGCCTAATATCTCGAGACTCTGGACACGGGCGGATCGAAGGTCGTTGTCATGGCAGGAGACTCGTGTGCCTTCGGAGAGGCTGTAAAATCTTTCGCTGTTGGCCCGAAGACCAGATGTCTTTGCGAACTTCGGACGCAGAGCTCCAAAAATGACGAAACCGAATTTTTACATCGTAAACACAGCGGATTGCTTTTATGTCTTCCGCTCGCTGTGAAAATGGGGGACACCTCATTCTCCCTTATTACGGAGACGTAACTTTGGTCTGTGTCTTTGCTATTGCTTAAAACACGTTTGCGCTGAGTGGCGGTACCGATGCGCTTTTTTGTTGGTGGGGGGAGTGGGGAATCGTTGCTTGCTGCCGCTTACGAGTGGGGAGAGAGCTGGAGGAGACTTTAGGGTGCTCACATTTAACTGTCGTTCTTTCTTTAGCGCATTTGTCTGTTTTCGTGGATATTTGCGAAGAAGAAAGATTTCAGGATGTATATTGCAAACAGTTAACTGACATTAAATTGCTGCTTCGAACCTTTGACCTTTGAGGACGGATGCGTACTCGGCCCAGGGTAGATGCTGATTTCACGCAGTCGGGCTCTGGGAGATCAGACATCGGAATACTTTCTCTAGCTGTTGGTTGGCCCGCTCGTTTAGGCCATCGGTTTTGAGTGGTATCTTGAAGACAGACTCACAGAGGCACCTCGAAGATTACAGAATGCCCTCCAGAAGTTGGATGTGAATTGAGAGGCCCTGTCTGACACAATATGTACGGGTAAAACTAGTAATTTGTTTGTTTCTCTGGCAGAGGGGAGTTTAATTAAAGGACTGAAGTGTACAAACATGGAGAAGCTATCAACTACTTTGAGAATGGCGGTGTTACCATCTGATGGGGGAAAATCCAGGGCAATTTGGGACCAGGTTTTCTTGGGGACAGACAGGATGGGGTCAGAGCTAAAACGTTCCTTCCGGTTAGAGAATGTTTTTTCAGCAGCGGGGGACCAGACGAATGTGACAGCCGTTGGAGTAAGAGCAGTGAGTGGTGCCGCCAGTGGACTGTAATTTCTGTTACAGCGGCGATAGAACTTAGCGAAACCCAAGAAGCCTTGCAATTCCCAGCAAGTCGATGGTTGGGAGCCAATCAACCTTCGCTTTGATGTTCTGTTGTTACATTTGCATAGAGCCTTCTGACGTTACATACCCCAGGAAGGAGATGGTATTGCGATGAAACTCACCTCTCCGAGACTTTACAAAGAGCTGGTTCTCCAGAAGGCGCGGGAGAACTCTGCGGACGTGACCTGTATGTTCAGGGATTTTTCAGAAAAAATCAAAATGTCGTCGAGATTCAAAAAATATAATCGTTTTAGCATGCCCCTGAGGACGTCACTTACCAGGGCTTCGCGGAAGGCGGGGGCATTGGTCAGACCGAATGGCACTACCCGAGATACTCGTAACGGCCTGAGCTGCTGCTGAAGGCCGTCTTCCACTCGTCCCCTTCGCGGAAGCAGACAAGTTGGTGGGCGTAGTGGAGATCAAGCTTGGTGGAAACTGAGGCTCCTTGAAATAGTTTAATCGCCGAGGTCATGAGCGGAAGAACGTAACAGCTCTTTACATTGACTTTATTCTGTCCCCTGTAGTCAATGCATGGTAAGGAGCAGTCATCCTTTACAGCAAAGAGATAAAAAACGGCACCAGCAGGAGAGGCAGACTGCCGGATGATGCCTGCAGCCAGAGACCCATGTGTATTGCATTGTACGGCTGCCGCCAAGTTGACGAATATTACGAGATCTGCCGGCAATATTAAACATTATTCTGATCAACTTCTCAGGTACGCCTAATTGCTCTTCACCTCTGCACCACGAGCATTTTGTATTGGCCTCTTCTTCCTCGCCAGTTTAATGGTCTCGGCACGATAGAGCGACCTGCTTTTTCCATCCATCGATTCTGCCTTACCCGCAAATTTTCCTCAGCTTTCTTTGAGCTATAATCATGAAACCGTTAGATTCTTCACTGATTTTGAGATCCTGAAGTGATGTATTTCTTTAGAGTATTTTGTCGCAGTTTTGTAAGTTGAAGGCATTGTTTCTCTCAGCTCTTTACCTGCCTTTGTGTTAAATCTTATAGTGTTCGGGTTCCGGAAGGAACTATCTGTGCACTGCTTCATAGGCGTCAGCTGTTGAACTATGCTGAGCAATGTTACAGATGCAAGGTAATAAGACTATAATAGAATGGGGGCAGAATGGTGGACAGGAGGTCAGGTCAACAGCGAGCTGAGCCAGTGTCTGCTGACGGAATTGGGTCAGTTTGGTGCTGAACGGGGAGGGCTGTGGGAGTGCAACAGAGCAAGTGTGTCACGAGGTCCACTTCCGTGGTTTGCTCCACAGACCGAATGCAAAATGCACTTTACAAATCGAGATAGAAGAGATTGCAACACGTCCAGCAGCTGCTTCCTGAACCTTTTCTGGGTCATGGCGCAGAGAGCGATGTTGGAACAGCAGCTCAGATGTTGCAGCATGTAGTGCAGTTCGTCGACAAATATCGGCAGATTCACCCTCTGAAATACCCATTAATATGTCATCGTCTTCCGTACGGCTATCACCTCATACAACGTCCACAACAGGATGAATCTGGATCTCTAGTGCTCTGGTAATATCTGACACCCAGGAACCTGCCGCGGATAATATTGGCAACTAAAACGTGTTTGATTGTTAAAGCATTGAGAAGGAGGATGACAGCAAATGGGATCACTGTGGTGAGAGCTCTGCGATGAATATTCATCACTACCCAGATCAGCAAACTCTAACTACCATAATATTCTACACAAGGCCACCGTCTGTTAGTGGATGTATATGAACCATGCAAAGCCAGAATACATCCTCTAGCAACTCAACACAGTCACTGCCCAAGAACCACAGTCGCCGTTTTCCCGACGCGGTGCAGTATTCCACTTGCAGAAACTGGAAGCCATTGGCCACAAAGCGATAAATGGCGAAGATCATAGTGAAGCAGACCAAACAGTCGGTAACGGCGTAGGGCATAAAGGAGTCGGTTCTACACAGGAGAACTTCATAGAAAAGCAGGAAATGATCTAAATAAGCGTTCACACTTTTCCTCAATATCACCTCCAACAAAACCACCAGGATATCCGCCCCTACCATGGCCAAAAGGTAGCGGCTGACACTTTTAGAGAGGCCGCATTTTCGCCTGGGTAGAGCCATAATCGTCAGCACGTTCGCTGGGAGAAACGGAAAATTTAATATTACACATCTGGTATGGCGCTTCGCTGGCACATTTAGTATGAGCATTGTCGGTTGAGGCAGAGGGGAAGAGAAAGACATAAAGAGAGAGAGAGCGAGAGGGAGGGGGAGAAAGAGAGATGGATACAGAGAGAGAGAGGTGCTATTTTATTCCAATATTAATGCCCAATAATGTCGCCCAGTCCGAAAAAAAAAGTTTTTTTCAAAGGGAAAGGAAATTTACAGATCATACATTACGTCCGTGCAGTAACCACAGGATCAGAAAGAACATTTGGGAATATTTCTACAGGATTTGTAGAGTCATAGAGAACCACATCACAAACACAGACTATCTAGTCCACGCTGACCTTACCGTCTGCCCAGTGACATCGAGATGCACACGCTTACATCTAAACCACTCCTATCCAGATACCCTGAGTATCTAAACTTCATTTAACTTTCCATTTGAGACCGAATGTATTACTTCGGATAGTAGCTCGTTCCACGCTGAGACTCAAGGTCATCTCCGCTCACATTATCCTTAAATATTTCACCTTGGTATTGTCTTCAGTTCTCCTCTCACACAATCTGAGGTGATACATTCACCTGACTATACCCATACGGATATTCAAGAGGACCAGTCCTGTCATGTCCGAGAGCACATTGTACAGCCCATAACATTCAGCCCAATAACTCTTCAGGACTTTTTAGACTGCAACCTCCAAATGGGCAACAGTCACCAGCTGGAATTCCAAATTAACAACAGCGCCAAGACAGGATGTTACCATTAAAATTGCATATCATTTTACTGTGGAAATATATAATATTCCATCGCCGTCTCTTCGTCAACATCCCTGAAATCTCTCCCTAAGAACTCCGTGGATATGTCCCTACATTAAGAAAGATAGCGTTTCAAGAAGGCAGTCAACTATCACCTTCGCAAGGGCGTTTAAAATGGGCAATTATATAGTGGCTCAACTTACGAAGCCTGCAAGTCCTCCTCAAATAAAAGCAGGCTGTGTATAAAGTTTTCGCGCCATGATCATCAGCAGGTTTACAAAAATCGTCAGGTCTGCAGTGCTACTTCCAGCTGTTCTCGAACTACCATTTGGAGTTGGCGATAAATAAGTTAAAATGGGTTTAAGATGAGGGGAGGGTAGTTCAAGGGGGATAGTAGAGGAAGGTTTTTCACTCAGAGAGTGGTTGATGCGTGGAATGCATTGCCTGAGTCAGTGGTGGAGGAAGATACAGTAGTGAAGTTTAAGAGACTACTAGACAGGTATATGGAGGAATTTATGGTGGGGGGTTATATGTGAGGCAGGGTTTGAAGGTCGGCACTACATTGTGGGTCAAAGGTCCTGTAATGTGCTGTACTATTCTATGTTCTATGTATGGAGAGATGTCGATGCACGGTGCCCGTTGAGAGGTATGATCCTCGAAGTAATCACAATAGGGGTTTTCGTCTTACCGGGTATTGCAACGAAGGCAAGGACAGGATAGTAAATCAGAACAATGGGCAGTAGGGCAAAATAGATCCGCTGTGACAATGTTAGCCCGGTATAATCATAGGCCTTCAGGCGAGCAGCCTCATTAAACCCCGTTTCTGTAACATCCCCTGAATTTTCAGCACCAGATCCATTGATGGAACATTATATTGAACGGTTCCCAAGCTCTAGTCCAGTCTTGCTCTCTCCCACTCTGCTGTTCCAATATGTGGCACTTGACTTTTCGTCCCTGCGATGTCGATGAGCATTATCGATACTGTATGATTTGTGTCACATACACTGTGTTAAATCACTAAGTACAACCTTTTTAGCGCCACACTCGATAACGCAATCAAACCCCGTGGAAATTGAAACAAATAAACCAACAGATGTCGTTAATCCCTGCGTACTCAGTAAAATGGAACAACAGATCCAGAGCGAGTAAACAGTCCTGAAACGGCGGAGGTTGTGTTTGCAGACGGGAATTTCATTCCGGTCACCATCGAAAATCAGAGGGGCTGATGTGATTTTCTGTTCTTTTCCTTTAATACCCATGGAAAACAAAACCAGAACTTTATCTCCAACTTCAAACACCTGCCCTCTGGGCGGTCTGGCCCGCACAGTCCGCCCATTAGTCTGTGAGTGGAATCCTGAGGTCAAACTCACAGAAACACCTAGAAGGTTGCAGAATGCCGTCCAGAAGTTCGATGCGAATAGAGAAACCTGTCTGATGTAATATCTACAGTAAATCTATGTGATTTAAAAACATGGGTCCTGATAATTTGGCTGTTTCTTTGTCCGAGGGGGGTTTAAGTAAAGGAATTAAGTGTGCAGATTTGGAGACGCGATCAACTATTGTGGGAATGGGAAATAGTTACTGATGGGAGAAGACCTGAGACAAACAAATGGTAATGGGGGTCGGTGTCTCTTGGGGATAGGAAGGGGTTGTAACAGATAGGCAGGTGACCTGTTAGACTTCCTGCCTTGAGCAAAGACCGAGCATGTTGAGACAAAGCTGCGGATAACATCTCCCATGGAGGGCCACCAGAACTGACGACTGCTGAAGGCCTGAGTACGCTTAGTTCCAGAGTGACAGGATAACCGGAAAGATTGACCCCTCTGCAATACCTATGAGAGGACAGAGCTGGAAACATAAACATTGTTAGTGGGCCATGCCCCGCGCTGTTGAGCAGCCTGCACCTTGGTTTCAATGTGCCATTGCGCTACACGCACGGGACAATGAACAGTCAGGATGACATCGGGTACCTCAGGGGTCTCAGAGAAAGGAAGTCTTCGGGAAATTGAGTCAGGTTTTCCATTCATGGGACCAGGGCGAAAGGATAGAGTAAAATTGAACCTTGAGAGAAACAAGGACCAACGAGCTTGACGGGAGTTGGGCAGCTTGGCCGTACGGATATACTCCAGATTCTCGTCATCAGTCCAGACTAAGAATGGCACCTTTGCTCACTCAAGAAAAAGCCTTCACTCCCCACAGCTAGCTTCCGAGAAAGCAGCTCACGCTTTCCGACATCGTAATTCTGCTCCGTGGCAGTGAGGCAGTGAGCGAAGAAGGCTCAGGGGTGTACCTTCTCATCCTTGGCCGAGCGCTGAGACAGAACAGCTCCTCCACCAATGCCAGATCCATCCACCTCCGCACTGAACTGCCGGTCGGTGTCGGGTTCAATCAGGATAGGGGCAAAGTTAAAATGTTCCTTCAGGTCAGAGAATGCTTTTACAGCAGCAGGGGACCAGGAGAATCTGACAGCCGATGAGGTAATAGCAATGACTGGTACAGCCAGTGTATTGCAACTGCCGGTGAAGCGGCGATAGAATTTAACGAAGGCCGCCAGGAAGCCTTGCAAATCCGATGAATCAAGAATTGTGGTCTGTCGACCACCGCTATGGACTTCTGTTGGTCCATCTGAATAGAGCCTCCTGAAAAGGAGACGGCATTGCGATGAAACTCACATTTCTCAGCCTTAATAAAGAGCTGGTTCTGCAGAAGGCGCTGGAGAACTCTGCTGACATGAGTAGTGTGTTAAATAAGGAACTTAGACTGAATCAAAATGTCGTCAAAACACACAAAAACAAATTGGTTCATCATGCCCCGAAGAGCGTCATTTACCAGGGCTTGGAATACAGCAAGTCATTGGTGAGACTGAATGGTATGACCAGATATCGTAATGGCACGATGTAGCATTGAAGGCCGTCTTCCACCCGTCCCCTTCGCGGATGCGGACAAGATGATAGGCGTTACGGAGATGAAGCTTGTGAAAACTGAGGCTCATTGTAGTAGTTCAATTGCCGAGGTCATGAGCAGGAGAGGATAACGGTTCTTCACAGTGACTTCATTCAGGCCAACTAATCAACGCATGGACGCAAGGTGCCGTCCTTCTTTTGTTACGTACCCCGTAACTGGGTTTACAAACTAGCAGAGAAAGAAGAATCCGTTGGAGCCTGGTGATATCAAAACTAAAGGTGTTTATGAGTAAACTTCAGAATACCGTATCAAAAATGCAAATGTACATATAAAACAAGTTAGCAATAATAAACGTAAAAGTGTAGGAATAATAATAAGCAACAATAAACAAGCTCTGTTGATGTCTAGGGGTGAACGAATTGTCATAGAAGAGTATAAATTTCAGTTCATGTGTGCTGAGGTAATTATGGTTGTTATGTTGTTATCGTTGGAGAGAGAGAGAGAACGAGAGATTAGGCAGCTGCAGCAGGCAAACCTTCTGTTGCTTCCTTAATCCGTCGTGTCGTTGTCAGCTATGACCCCTCCGTCCTTCAGCTAGACCGTTCTTCTGTGGTGGACTCTTCACTCTGGCATGAGTGGACACACACACAAGTCCCCACCGGTCCTGCCGTCACGCTGTGAGCTTTATTGACTGATCTCCTGATCCGGTTTCCGAAGACCCCACCTTCCTGTGGGTTCACAACACTCTGTAAGAGTCCACTGGTGTGTCTGAGGGGTGTCTCCCCAGACCTGTCTTTTATCCCTACTAACCAGGTCTTAGCCATCCATCGATTCTAAATGTCTGTGTTCATCAAATCAGGACACTCCTGCTGTCTCCTGAGGAATGCTAACGAGCAAAATAATGTTCTTGCAGCGAAAGGAAAATAATCCAGGAAGAGTCAAAATACAATAAATTA
This sequence comes from Hypanus sabinus, assembly GCF_030144855.1. Lineage (NCBI taxonomy): Eukaryota > Metazoa > Chordata > Chondrichthyes > Myliobatiformes > Dasyatidae > Hypanus > Hypanus sabinus. The sequence goes on from NW_026781025.1 coordinate 200,163, forward strand.
ACAGTCCCTCTCCTCCTCTTATCTGCAGCAGATGTTCTTGCCTCTATGCTTCATCTCTCTCTCTCTCATTAGCAGCATAGCAACAGTAATAGTTCATAGTTCTCGGGGGGGGGGTGGGTGGATGGTTAACTCTGCACCCAATTTCCCCTCAGGCCTGTTCAATACTAATAACACCCTCATCGTTCCGGGAATATTCACCAAGAATAATACAGATATACTTTCAAATTAACCTGGATAAACAATCAGCAATTACATTATCACTCCCCTTTACATGTTGTATTTTAATATCGAATTCCTGTAACAACAGACGCCGACTTAATAAACGCCTATTTTTATTCTTCATGTTAGCCAAAAATACCAAGGGTTTGTGATCAGTATAAACAAATAATGGTCTCTGTGCTGAACAAATGTAGACCTAAAAATGCTGTATCGCCAGGATAGGTGCCAACAATTCTTTTTCCACAGTGGAGTAATTTCTCTGATGCACATTGAACTTTGGAGAGAAATACGCAAATAGTTTCTCCACTCCATTCCCAGCTATCTGCAATAGGACTGCCCCTGCAGCCTCGTCACTTGCATCAGTCGCCAGGGAGAAAGGTTTCGAAAAGTCAGGTGCTTTTAACACAGGGTGGTAGCACAGTATGGTTTTCAACTTTTCAAAGGCTACCTGGCATGGATTGCTCCACTCAACATTTTCATCTTTCTGCAAGAGCTTTGTAAGCGAGTGGGCAATATCCTCAAAGTTCTTACAGAATTTTCGATAGTACCCCACCATTCCCAAAAACCTTCGCAGTCCCCTCTTATTTGTTGGAACAGGAACCTCAGAAATAGCCTGCACAGTAGCCAGCTGCCCCAATCCTACCACGTACCCCAAGTACGTGATCGTAGCGTGGCCGAATTCACTCTTTGCGAGGTTTACTGTGAGATTGACTACAGACATTCGTTTAAACAATTTCTCCACAGCCTCAATGTGCTCATCCCATGTATCACTCCAGACCACAACATCGTCAATGTGAGCCTTTGTGTTCGTTAACCCTTTAATCACCGCGTCAATCATTCTCTGAAATGTCCCTGGAGCAGTTTTCATTCCAAACGGCAAAACATTATATTCATAGAACCCTGATGGTGTGACAAACGCTGAAGTTTCTCGAGCGCTGTCAGTTAAGATCTATACAGATCTTATACTACCGTCAGGCTTCGGTACAACCACACATGGAGATGCCCATGCGGAGGAAGTTTCACGAATAATACCAGCAGCTAGCAGATGCTCAATTTCTTTTTCCACTAGCTTGCTCTTTTCCAAATTCATCGGATAAGGGGATTGCTTAATAGCCTGGGCTGAGGTAACAATAACATCATGCACAGTTTCTTTGCACCTCCTTGGAACATCTGGGCATAAATCTGCATGCCGGTTAATTAGCTGTATCAGCTGCTCTCTTTGTTCAGGCTCCAAATGACTGACTTTATCAGCAAAGTTGGCTAAAATAACAGAATTCTCTAGTGTGGTGGGTACTATGCTTATCTTTTCAAAACGTTCGGTGCACTCCTTATCAACCCGTTCTGCCCCATCGGTTTTCGTGACAGCACCGACCACCATGGGGGTCGCGTCATGATAATCCTTTAGCATGTTAACGTGAACCAACTGGCTCGGCTTTCGTCTATCAGGTGTTTCGATCACATAACGTAGAGAGTCTATTTTCTTGATCACTTTGTACAGGCCTTGAAATCACGCCTGTAGGGAGTTGGTAACTACAGGGAACAGTACCAAAACTTACCGCCCACTTGAAATTCTTGCTTTCGGACTCGCTTATCATAACATTGTTTCATCTTAGTCGAGGAGTCTTTAAGATTTTGCTTTTCAAACTCGCAAGACTTGTGGAGCCTTTCACTGAACTTCAAAACATAGTCAATCACTTTGACTTGCACGTTCGGAGTAGACCATTTTTCTTTGAGTAAGGTTAAAGTTCCTCTGGGCCTGTGACCAAAAACGAGCTCAAATAGACTGAACCTGTCCCACACTGCAAATAACAGAAGTGGTAAAGAATCATCCCAGTATCGAGTATTTTCTTGTCAATAAGATTTAATCATAGACTTCAAAGTCGCGTGGAATCTTTGCAAAGCTCCTTGAGATTCCGGGTGGTATGCAGAGGCTATAATTTGTTGAACTCCCATGTGAATCAACATTTACTGAAATGCACGGGACGTGAAGGTACTCCCCTGGTCTGACTGTATCTCTCCGGGTAACCCTACCGTGGTGAAAAATTTAATGAGTGCCTTTACACCGCAGGAGTCCTAATATCCCCCCAGGGACACAGCCTCCGGAAATCTAGTAGCTGCCGCCCACTCGCAATTCTAGGCAAAAGACCCACAAAATCCACAATGATTCGGGAAAAAGGCTCCTCTATGGCGGCTGTCTGTCTAAGGCGTGCCTTAGGGATAATCTGATTTGGCTTCACTACCACCTGACACGTGTGCAACCTTTTACAATAGTCGATGATATCCTTCCTCATATTTGGCCAAAAATAACTTTCATAACTCTATCTACTGTCTTCCTCACTCCTAAGTGACCACCTAGGCGTATCTTGTGAACCAGGTACAAAATCTCGTTCCGATAAACCTTCGAAACCACCACCTGGTGTACCACCACCCAGTCCCTAGCGACTGGCACCGTGGTCGACCTGCACTTCCTCATTAACACTCCCTCCTTCAGGTCGTATCCCCCTGGCACCTTATCAATTTCTGCCTCAGAAGGTGCTGATGCTTTCAACGTCACAAGCTCCTCATCACGTCTCTGCTCCTTTATAACTCCCTCCTTGCTAATGGTAGATACACCTCCTCTCCTTTAGTGTCCATAACCACACTATCCTTTTCCGCCTCATCCGACATCACCTTTTTATACAAGGTCGGTAAAAACTTCTCCGCTAAATGAACACTGGACTCATTTAAACGGGTTTCTGTCTCAGTCTCCTTTCTTGACATGCTGCGAGTTATTGCGCATGCGGGATAAATATTGGAATATATGGACGGGTCCTCAGCACTTACAGGCTTGCTTGTTAGTTTCACTGCTGAATACACGTCCCCACCTGCAAGATCGTTTCCGAGTAGGACGCCCACACAGTCCAAGCCCACACCGCACCCCTATCTCGACTGGTCCAGAAACCAGGACACATTTCAAAAATATCCTGTGCAAAGGTACGGCTTCATTTCCTTTTCCGATACCTTTTCACACATTTACCTCCCCAGTCTCGGTCTCAGCACCGAAATCTGACACCTTCGTTAGAATCAATGATTGACCAGCCCCAGTATCTCTCCAGATCCGCAATTGAACTGGGGTTTCAACGTCCTTCAAAGACAAAATCCCTTCCGAGATAAAGTTCTCAAGCCCCTCTTGGGCTCGATCTAACTTCGCCTTCCTCATCGATCTGTTGACCGGCTCAGTGCAGCGAGTCAGGATTGTTCTTTTCCCTTCTCCCATCATCTTCTTCGGAGCAAAGCACTTAGATGCTATGTGACCCGCTTTCCCTCAATGATAACACATAAATTTGGGAAACTTCCTGCCAGCCTGCTTTTTCTCCTCCTTATCTTTTCCGCTAGTTCCCAGCTTATTCGCTGCCCTAGGCGGTGGGCTTTCTCTACCGTCCCTACTGCCTCTCTGTTAGCTCTTATTTGGGGGAAATTTTGTCTTGCGGGTTAAGGCAAACTCCTCTGCTAACTTGGCAGTGGCAGACTGAATCTCTGTCTCCTTCTCCTCCAAGTACGTCTTCATACCTTCAGGGATACAGCCTTTGAACTGCGCAACCAACATTAAACGTAACAGTTTATCATAATCTCCAACCATCCCTTTTGAGGAGCACCAACGCTCCCAATACATTTGCACCTCACAGGCAAACTCTACATACGTGTGGTTCCACGGCTTTATCAATTTCCGGAACTTCTGCCGGTATGCCACTGGCACCAACGCGTAACTCCTCAGTACAGCCCTTTTTACTTCATCATAATCCTTAGACTCATCCATAGATAATGCCGAATACGCTTTCTGAGCCTTCCCCATTCTGTAGCAGAACAACCCAATTCTCCTTAGGCCAATACTGATTCACAGCCACTTTCTCAAAATGGAGGAAGTACCTATCGACATCCATCTCCTCGAATGGGGGTACCAACTTAATGTCCTGACCAAACATGAACGCCTTGTTTGAGTCAGCTGCCTGGTCCCTTCCCTGCGATGCCTTTAACTTCACCATTTCCAGGTCAAACTGCCTCTCATTCTCCCTTTCCTCCCTCTGCTTTACAGCTTCTTCTCGCTGTTTTTCACCTTCTTCCTTCTCCCTTTCAAACTCCGCTCTCCGCCTTTCTGTCTCCATCTCATTTATCCGGAGCTCATGCTCCCTTTCCTCCTTCTCCTCAGCCAACCTTATTTTTCTTATCTGTAACTGAATCTCACCCTCAGCTGGTTTCCTCTCAGGCAACAGGTCCAATACATCCGAAAGGAACACACCCTCAGATACATAATGAACAGTTATTGCTCTCTGTATATCCAAATTTCTCATCGTCGGTTTCACCGCTGATAGATTCAATCGTTTCGCAAAACTCACCAATTCCGCCTTCCTGGCAACCTCTAATGCCCCGAAGTCGGGTCTTTTAAAAAATTGTCAACCTCCATCTATGCTGGTTTCCCGTCTGGTTTTCCGCACAACCAGATCAGATAATGGACTTCTATTCCGATTCACTGGCGCCAGTCGTAATTAAATCCCGGACGTGCCCACAATTAATGATGTACCCCGTTACTGGGTTTACAGACCAGCAAACATAGAGATATCCTTTGGCGTCTGGTGTTACCAAAACTAAAGATGTTTATTAGTAAACTACATAATACAGTACCGAAAATACAAATATACATATAAACCAAGTCGGCAATAATAAGCATAGAACTGTAGGAATAAGATTAAGCAATAATAAACAAGCTCAATCAATGTCTAGGGGTAAATGAATTGTCATAGAAATGTATAAAGTTTAGTTCGTGAGAGCTGAGTTAGTAATGGTTGTTGTGTTGTAATCCTTGGAGAGAGAGAGAGAGAGATGCAGCAAGCAAACCTTCTGTTGCTTTCTGATTCCGTCGTACCGTTGTTTTCATTCAGTTATGAACCTCTGGTCTTCAGCTAGACCGTTCTTCTGTGGTGGACTCTTCACTCTGGCAGGATTAGACACACGCAGCGTTTCTCCCAGGCCCTGCCGTCACACTGTGAGCTTCATTGACCGATCTCCTGATTCGGTCCTCAAAGCCCCACTTTCCAGTGGGTTCACAACACTCAGTCAGTGTCAATCCGTGTGTCTGAAGGGTGCCTCCCCTGACCTGTCTTTTTTCCATACTGACGGGGTCCCAGCAATCCATCAAGTCTGAATGAATGAGTCCATCAAATCAGGCCACTCCTGCTGTCTTTTGAGGAATGTAAACGAGCAAAGTAAACTCCTTGTAGTGAAAGGTAAATAATCAAGGAAGAGTCAAAATACAATAAATCAACACTCTCTCTTATCTGTAGCAGATGTTCCTGCCTCTGTGCTTCATCTCTCTCTCTCTCATTAGCAGCATAGCAACAGCAATAGTTCTTAGATCTCGGGGGGGGGGGAGGGGAATAGTTATCTCTGCACCCCATTTTCCATCAGATCTGTTCATCACTCATAAAAGTAACAACCCACATCTTATTAGGAAGGTTAATGTAAATGAACCTTTAAAAGGCAGTGATCATAATGTAATTGAATTCCTGCTCCTCCTCCTGTTTATGGACATGTAAGAGACAGTCACTTCTTCTCCCCCTTTAATCTCTCCCTTTTCCAGTATAAACGTCGGAATTTCTGTTTTATTCAGTCGGGTTTGTAGAGTAACTGTTATAATTATGGATGTTCTCAGAAGCTCCAAAATAAATCCGGATCTAGGCAATGGAAAGTCCAAAGAAGCTGACAAATTCTCGGAGGAACTCGCCTGGGTAAAGAGACTGGAATCTCAAATCAGCAATATTGGCATTGAGAAAACTCAATTAACAGAGGAACTCGAAGGAAAAGTTGACTCTCTGAGTCTTGATCTTAAAGAAGTTAAACGGAATTCTGCTGACCTTCCTTCTCGTTTGGAAAAAAAGTACAAAAACGGATCGTCGAATATTATTGGAATTGTTGGATTAACAGTGAAATCAGAATCGGCCGAGACACTGGATGATTTCGCAAAGATGTTTCAGTCTTTATTTCCGGAGGTTTGTTTCCAGGCTTCAGATATCGAAATGGCTCACAGAGTAATCATTTTAAAATTTTTGGAACAAGGTAAAAGCAGACATATCGTTGTATGCTTTCTCCGTTTCAGAGACAAAGACCATATTATTAAGATTGCGAGATTTTTAAAAAAGACAATTTCAGTATCAGGATACAGACATCCGCTTGTTTTAAGTTTTTCCACGCGAAATGGTTAAGAAGCGTGCTGGATTTGCATCGGTTATGAAATTAGCGTATGAAAATAATCATCTTTCTACTGCTTCAGTATCCAGCGAAATTAAGGCTTTTTGTCAAAATGTCTGACTTTCATATTTTTGATGATCTTGTCGACGCATTGAGTTTTATTAATTCTGTATCCGACGCATCCGATGACGAGTCTGAAGCCTGAAGCTTGAATGATTTATAATGGCTTGATTGTCTCGCGGTGTAAACAGTGATAAGATTTGAAGATTTAATGGTTATCGTAGTCTTTAACCAAAAATGTTTTTTTATCTCTGAAAAAGACTCGTTTGGATGGCTTCAATTTCAGAAGACATAGAGGGAGAACTGTTGATAGACTATAATAAGTTTGAACCATTTAGAATTTTTTTCAGCAGATTTAAATTAATTAATAGTTTCTTTTTGTTTCGTATGCTTCTGTAAAGATCTTTAAAGAAATTATTTCGATTTCCTTATTTTCTAAAGATAGATCGGAAAATTTAAAAATGGCGATTGTTTTTCTTTTGAGCAAATATTTAAATAATTGTTTTGGATGTGTTTTTCTTCCCTTATCTAATGTTGTGAAGGTTAGTTTCAAATTGAAGGTCGCTTCATTTTACAAGAAAAACACTTTCCTTGCACGTTAATTATATTGAGAAAAATGTCGACTCTAATGAGTTTTGTGTGCGGTAGAGGGAGACAGAGATGCTTTTTTTCTCTCTTTTCTTACTTAGGTAGGCGGAGCTTATATTTGAATCTATGCATTCCTTGGGGATTGCGACGATTAATATTGCCTTGTTTCTGGGCTTTGTAGTTTGCGTGGGACATTTTTTCTCCATTATAGAATCCCAGAACATACGCCAATTGTTTTTATTGTTGTTCATCTACGCCATGTTCGACTACCCTCTCCTGACCTGCGTCTAACTATTGTTTTTAGATACAAAGTTCCATGATGATATCTAAACAGTTACATATTTTAACTTGGAATGTTCGCGGTTGGAATAATGAAATTAAGCGAAAGAAAACATTTAAATTTATTAACCGATTCCAGCCTGATATAATCTTTGCTCAAGGGACGAATATCAGGTAATGTGACAAAAATCAATATTTTAAATATTGAAGAGTCCTCAGTTTCACGCAAACTCCCAGAGTAAAACTAGAGGTGTCTCTATATTTATTGATTTCAATATTCCTTTTAATCAAGAGGATATGATAGCTGATATTAATGGTAGAATTTTGATTGTTAAAGGAATAGTTTGTAACAGGAAATGGTTTTGTTAATATTTGTGGACCAAATGCTGATGATATCTCATTTTTTTTTAAACAGTATTTGCTCTATTAGCTGATGTAAACGACTATCTGTCATTACTGGTTGGTGATTTTAATGCATGCCTAAATATTTTAATGGATAAGTCATGATCCAAATCTCAGCTCGCTAATTGTTCTCCATCACTTATTCCTTTTTAATTGATTACGGTTTAGTTGAGGTCTGGAGGCATATGTACCCTAGTGATAGAGAATACTCTTTTTCCTCGCATGTTTGTAATAAATATTCGAGAATCGACTATTTCATAGTTTACCTCGATTTGTATTCAATGCTCAGAAATGTGACTATGATGCGATTTCTACTTCTGATCATGCTCCTTTAAACTTAATATTTGAACTGAAATATGTTGTATCTACTAGAACATTTTGGCGTTTTCCATAACATTTATTACAAAATTCAGAATTTGTTATCGAAGTTCAGATAAAATAGATTTTTCTCTTTAATAATATAGGAAACGTCTCTAAGTTAGAAATTTGGAATACATTAAAAGCTTATCTACACGGTCGAATTATTTTGTATATAGCTAAACTGAAGAAACAAGTAAGAATGGAATTACATAAAACCTCTAAAATAATTAAAGAATTAGATAACATCAATGCAATCTCTCCAAATGTTGTTTCATTTAAAAGATGAGTAGATATACAATCACAGTATAATGTATTACTGATCTATCCTATTGAAGGATATTTGCTTAAATTGAAAAGACAATTTTATATTTTGGGAGATAAAAATAATCGGCTCCGAGCTTCTCAATTAAGAACAGCTAGAGCCAAAAGACGAATTTTAAAGATTCATAAAAATAATGGAGATATAGTAACTAATCATAAGGACATTAAGATTTCAAGATTTTTACTCTGATCTTTAATAGATCTCAATTTCCTGCAGATTCCTCCAAATTCTGGGCTTTTGTTACGTAAGATTAACTTTCTAAAAAATTCTCCTGAAGGTCAACAAATGCTTGATGCTCCAATTACCGATCATCAAATTCATAAAGCAATTTTATGAATGCAATTAGGTAGAGCTCCTGGACGTGAGGGTTATTCAGTGGGAGTTTACAAAAAAAAAATGGAAGATTACATTCTCCGTATCTTTTGGACATATTTCATGAATTCTTTGAGAAAGGTATATTACCTTCTACTTTTTATGAATCATCTATGTCCTTAATTCTTAAAAAAAGATAGAGATCCTGTTGAATGTTCATCATATAGACCTATTACGCTATTAAATGTAGATGCAAAAAATCTCTCCAATATAATGGCTAATCGCTTGGAAAATTTTTAACTAAAATAATTTCTATGGATCTAACGGTCTTTATTAAAGGCCGTTATTCTGTCTCTAACTTTCGGAGATTGATGAATATTATGTATTTATCATTGTCTAAGCAACCTTAATGTGTTAGCTCTCCCGATGCAGAAAAAGCATTTCATAGACTTGTGGCCATATTTTTAAAGTACTTGAAAAATTTGGTTTTGGTAATATTTTGAACAGATGTATTAAAATGATTTACAAGAATTATATTGTTACTGTCATTACCAATAAATGCAGGTCTTTTGTTTTCTCACTTTCCCGTGGCACTAGACAGGGAGTCCATTAAGTCCTTTATTAGTTAATCTTGTATTGGAGCCTTTAGCTATAACATTACGAGAAGCTAAAAATATTCGTGGTATCTCTATGAATGGAGCCATATACCAGATCTCTCTTTATTCAGATGATCTTTTCAAATCTTGAGGAATGAATTCCTAATCTTTAGGAAATACTTAAAGAGTTTGGTAAATATTCAGGATATAAACTTAACTTGAATATAAGTGAATTGTTCCCATTAAATGTCATGTTTGTATATATAATGATATTCCTTTCAGAATTGTAAATACATTTAGATGTTTAGGTATTATAACTACTAAAATATATAAAGAAATCTTTAACGCGAATATATTTCCTTTAATGGACTCCATGAGAAAACTATATTCTAGATGGAATCCACTTAGTATTCTTTAATAGGTCGTATTTATGCTGTGAAAATTGTGATTTTACCTAGATTTTTATATACTTTCCAAAATATATCTATGTTCTTAACTTAAAAAATCGATCAAATTGACTACCGTATTTCTTCTTTAATCAGGAACAATAAGAGTGAAACAATTATAAGTATAATTTACAAAAATTTAAAAAAAAACATGGCGGACTTGCACTCCTTAATTTAAGACTGCGTTATTGGCCTGTGAATATGACAATTATATTTTTGGTTATATTGTCTTGATAAGAACCAGAAATCATTATGTGTTCATTTGGAATTAAAAGCCGTTAAACAATTTCTTTTAACTTCAATTTTAGGAGCGTCATTACTTTTACAACGCTGTCAAATTCCAAAGTTAAATCTCTATCCGGTTATTAAACAACCCCTACGGATTTGGGTTCAGTTTCGTATTTTTTTTAAATGTTGAACAATTTAAGTTGTCTATTTTTTTATAACGAAACTTTTCATTTAAACCTTCAGCAACAGACCCTATTTTTGTCCTATGGAAAAATAAAGGAATTCATTATTTTACAGATTTATATTGTGATGGTCGATGGATGTCTTTTGAGGAGTTAATTAATACATTTTCTCTCCTCATACACATTTTTGTAATATTTGCAGGTTAGACATTTTTGACAACAATAGTTACCTAAGTTTCCATATTTACACGAATCAGATTTGTTGGATACACTTCTGAAATTGAATCTCTTAGTGAAAGGCTCCATTAGAAGAATTTATAATTTATTTCTGTTACTAAAAAGTGAACATATCACTAAATATTAAACAATATTGGGAGAGAAAACTTCGTATGACCTTTGTTAATGATGATTGGCATCGAGTTCTGAAACTAGTATATTCTTCTCCTGTTTGTGCCAACCATTGTTTAATTAATTTAAAAATTGTGCACCGTTAGTATTTAACAAAGGAGAGACTAAAATAATCATTTAAATATATACATAGATAGATGGATAGATAGATAGATAATTAAATAAATAAATGGATGAATAAATAGTTGAATAAATTTAAATACATAAAATATTTTCTAATATAGAGAGCTATTGCGATAGATGTAAACCTGAAGTAGCTACTTTCGCACATCTGTTCTGGTCAAGTTTACCATTAAAATCGTTTTGTAAATCTTTATTTTCCTCAAGTTCTGAAGTTTTGAAAATTAGTTTACAACCTGTTAGATTGACTGTTCTATTTGGAATAGTTCCGCATAATATTCAGGGTTCTCTTCTTCAGATCAACCTTTAATTACATTTATTACACTACTGGCAAGAAGGGCTATTTTATTAAAATGGAAAGATATTCATTCCCCTACATTAATTGAATGGTTTTCTCCAGTCATGTTATATCTTACTTTCGAAAAAAAATAGAAGTCGACCCTTTGATCCTCGATTTTATTTTGAGAGAAAATGGGTTATTTTGACAAATATTATCATTTAATTCGAATTAAGTTATATGGTTTCCTTCCATTTTTTATGTGAATATGAAATGGCTGTGGATGACTTTATTTAATATTTAGCTGATGGTCAATCATATTGCTCCGGGGAGTTGATTCCTAATGTTTCTTTTTTTCTATTTTTTTTTGTACTTCGTGTTTTTTTTTCTAGTTAGATGGGGGTTGTTTTTTTTTTACTAATTTTTTCTATATATATTTCAATTATTTATTTTACGGTCAGATTTTTCTTCAACATTATTATTTGTAAACATTCTAATATAACCATATAGCCATATAACAATCACAGCACGGAAACAGGCCATCTTCGCCCTCCTAGTCCTTGCCGAACCCTTAATCTCACCTAGTCCCACCTACTCGCACTCAGCCCATAACCCTCCACTCCTTTCCTGTCCATATACCTATCCAATTTTACCTTAAATGACACAACTGAACTGGCCTCTACTGCTTCTACAGGAAGCTCATTCCACAATCTGTTGAAGCTTTGTATCATTTTGTAGCTGTTGAAGATTACGTAACAATAAATAGATTCTGAAAATGAAAATGAAGACTGCCCTGATGTTTCGATTAGATGTTTACCGATTTCAATGATTTCTATGGATTCTGTGTAAATACTGCTAATACGCGATTATCTGTGGCCAGGATATTACTGATCGTACAACAGCATAAATTTACAAAGTAAGAACATTTAACAATCTTCAACTTTTTCAAACAGTTAACACGAAAGAAAAGAACTCGAAAAAGTGTCGATTACAGTTAAACCATTTCTGCAGAAGAGACAAGAAATAACTGGTGCAAGACATAAAAACTCTGGAGAACTTCAACCAACAAGCAAAATCGCTAGAGGATCTCAGCACGCACGACAGCATCTATGGAAAAGAGGAAATCGTTGATGTTTCATGCCAAATCTCTTCATCAGAATTGATAAAAGGATAATAAGTCAGAGCATGAAGATGTGGGGGGATGTGGACGAACCAGTGCAAACTGATCAACAGGCCGGGCGGTGGAGTCGTTTGGCAAACGAGATCTATAGACCTCGCCTCCTTGCTCACTGCCTGCCTCAGAACATTTCCTCAAATCCCTGATACACCGTGGCGAGAAAAGGGAAGAGAGTCTGGCTAGAACCAACAACAGCAACTCGCTAAGCTCCGACATGCAGTTGGAGTGGCACCAACAGAAGAGGAGAGGCTGACCATGGGGCACTTTTCCAAAAACCTCTGCCCCCTGCTGTTACCGACTGAGGAACCTGAATTGATATGATAATTAGTTGAAATGAATGTCATTCATGGAGAAGGGGCTTGGTCAAGGATTTCCGAATATTGACAATGTGCTACCAGTCTCAGCACTAGACTGTGAAGCCAATGGATATATGTCGGTAACAGAGATCTCTTACTGAAGATGCTTTACATATTTGTAATCTTTATAACGGATGGCGTCAATTGTACCGCCCAATCATCTAGTCCCACTGAGGAAATTTACATTAAAGTGGAAGCGCAGAGAAGGATTTTGTTATAACTCGTGTTAGGTTGGAAACTCTGACTGAAGCTGTGATGTGTGGAGTAACTGTATCCCAGTCCACTTGTGAAGGCACTTAATGGAATTCAAATATAGCAGTGAAATGCGAAAAGCACGAATTCTGATGGTCAACATTTTAAGAGGTTTATTTCAGATTTGTTCTTTTATTCCTGATATTGTATGTATTCAGGAAGCCTGTTTGTCGCCACGAGATGTAATGTTCATTATCGGTCTGGAACTGCTGTAGGTTTAACTTTGGTTTCAAATCATTTGTCTAGAGTGAGAAGGTTGTTGAGTGAGCATTACCGCATCGTCATGAGTTTGGATACGCATTTGTATCGAAGACTGTGCAGGTGGATTTTTGATAAAGCAAATTGGGAGAAGATTCAGCTTTTACTTGATGAACGACTGTTAGGGCTCCAGTTTGAGATTTATGTGAGGTTATGTCACACTATTTATCAAACTACATTTTAAGTGATTCAGATAAATTGGGATTAATAGGGGAAGGCCTGCATCAAGCTGGACTGAGAAGTGTGCAGTGGCAATTAGGGAGATCACTAGGGCGTTTGGGAAAGTTAAGAATATCAATTCCAGAGTGACCTTATAAGTAGTAAAGGAACAGTCCGCGCTGAGGGACATCGTAAACGTTGCAAATACGGATTACTGAAGGCTATATTGTGATAATATTAGAACAGAACCTCGACTTAGATATTTTTGTGGAATGATAAAGACAAAGAGGGTGGGGAATGTGTTTGCAAGGATAATAACTTTCCAGTTTTGATTAATGATGGTAACAATATTGTTACTGAAATAGGGTAGATTGACATAGTAGATGGGTCACTTACTGCGATTCATTTTCTTGATAATTTGAGCGAAAAAAAATTAAACTGTGTGGGGATAAGGGGTTGTAAGTCACATGTAGCAATGAATATATCACTAATGTACAATTTGCATTGTGTGACTTTAAGAAGGCTATCAATAGTTCAAGTCAGGCGTAGCCAGGAATGGATTATAAATGATATTTTATTATTAGATTACACTCTTGAGATGTTATTAAATTGCATAAATCCTACTTGCAGGCTAGGCCTCCTTCCATGCTCATGGAAAGTAGCAGTACTACTGCCTGATATAAAGCTGGGATGTCCCCGTCTGATTCTTCCAGTTATATGCCTGTTTCGTTAATGTCCCATTTATATATGTTTATAGAACGTACGATAATCGAGCGTTTATATTATATTTCGGAAGGGAGAAGTGATATAGCGTTTTATCAAAATGGATTTCGGAAGAGTAGACTGACGATGGATTCTGTATCAGTGGTAATATTTCCAGGATGGATAATAAGCTGATCTGGAAGCTCGTGGTACGTTATGGAAAAAAAGGACTTTTGATTAAATTAAGGACATTAGGACTTAGGCTGAGATTGTGTTATTTTTTTCTGTGTTTTTTTTATCTGGACGGTCTATGCAGGTAACGGTGGACGAGTGGTACTTCTATTTCTGTGAGATTTCTGTCAGCTTTGAATACCGTCAACCCCAGCAAGCTCATTTCCAAACTCCATCAGCTCATCACTCTGCAACTGGGTCCTGAATTTCTTGTCAGAGCTTTCGCAGGCAGTTCTCCACTAATATCCTGAACAGTGGTACACCACAAGGTTGTGAATTGAGTTCCATACACTACTCCCTCTTTACTTACGACTTTGTACCTACATTTAACACCAATACCATCGGAAAATTCGAAGTCGACACAACAGTGATCTCCAACAGAGACATATCAGCGCACAGAGCGGAAGTACAAAACTTAGTGAGCTGGTGTTCAGAGAACAAACTGTCTCTTAATACCACAAAGACTAAGGAGCTAATTATCACTTTGGAAAGTCACGGGATGAGAAGAACGCTCCAGTCTACGTTAACGGAGACAAAGTGGAGGAAAGGACCAGTTTCCGGTTTCTGGGAATACACATCTCAGAAGACCTTACATCGTCTACGAGGGGAAGGCCTCATCAAGTGGGCAGAGGCAATGTGTTTTCCTTGTGTTTTCCTCAGGACGCTGAAGAACGCTGGTCTATCCTGAACAGATGCTGAGACCTTTTACCGCTGCACCATAGAGAGTATCTTAACGTACTGCATCTCTGTGTGGTATCTCAGTTCTACAGCAGCTGATAGGAAAGCACTTAAGGAGGTCGTCTCTAGCGCACACAAGATCATCGGGACACAGCTGCCAGCCCTGGAGGACATCTACAGCTTAAGCTGCCTAAGAAAAGCTACAAGCATTTGTAAGGACAATACACCCATCTGTTAGAACTTCTTCTCTCTGGCGGACGTTATAAGATTTTCTATGCCCGCACTTCCAAACTGAAAAATAGCTTTTTCGTCAGACCTATAATTGCTCTGGACCAATTGATCAAGCATCTTCATAAATTAGTTATATTGCTACTCTTAATACTGGTTTTATGGCTATCATGCATCTGAGTTGCGTTTTTGTACTGCTGGACATTGATTGTACTGGCTGGTTACTTTTTTTAATTTATTGTTTCTTTATTTTATTTGTTGTTTTATAGCATTGAGTACGAGAGTTGCAAATTCATTTCCGCTGTATCGGTGCGTGACAAATTGTACTATGCAATGACAATAAAGATATTCCATTTTACCAGGAGACTTTAAAGGCGCTGCAGAGACCGGGAGCCGAGTTTTCGAGATGAATCTTATAATTGTCCGCGAAAACAATATGGAGCAGAAGACATCCGGGTGTACAGTTCACTGGGGTTAATTCCGTGGCCGACAGGGATTCTCTCCCCGTTAAATGTGAGCCTTTTATTTGCTCATCTTTGTTCTTCGGACTTAGATAATCTTAACTGTTATCGCCTTGGTAACCTCGACTTTTGCTCATCTAATCAACGTCGATTTACACTGCCGACTGTCGGAAACTGGAGGAATGTCGTGCGGAGCTTCACACTACTGGTCTAAAGTGAAGTAGTTGTTCTTGAGCCCGCGGTTGTAGGACTTCAGTTTTCTATTGCTAGTACTAATGAATGGCCTCAACTTGAACCATCCACTATTCACACTTTTCCAAAGATGCTGCCTGTCCTGCTGAGTTCCGCCAGATTTTGCGTGTGTTGCTTGGATTTCCAGCATCTGCAGATTTTCTCGTCATGGCAAATAATGCGGATTCGGGGTGGTGGGGGGGGGGAGAGAAATATAATCAGAAGCTTCTGACGGTGCAAAGTAATTGAGAAGAAATGTTTACTTGTCCCTCGCTCAGTGATTAAAGGAGTAATTAAATGGAATTCTAATTTATGGAGAGCGAGCGTAGTGTGATGGGGGATGATGCTGAGTACAGATCCGAGTGTACAGGATTAAGCATAACCGGAGAATGCAATATTCCTGGTGGAGCATCACTATCCGCCATACGCTCTATCGTGTTTCGATATCGAAATTTCACGGGGTCCTTGTGGTTTCCAAGCTTTCTTGTTTTATAACTTGCGTTTTTTTATCGGTTTCCAAGTTTGGAAAGTTGAGGTTTTAATTCTGTCCTTGAGCCTTAGAAAGTTTATCACCGATCGCTCATACAAGTGAAAAACAGACCGTGTACTTAAAAAACAAACAAACAAACAAACAAACAAACAACTATCTAATGTGCCAGCCGTCCGGAGAAAATGTTCGGTGATAGTTTCTCTACTGCAAGCTCATGAGAAATAACTTTAAACCCCAATCCTTTCATATTGTTCCCTCCACTCTATCCTTGCCACTTTATTTCACTGTCAACGCAGGGGTTAACTGCACCTGTTCATCTACTGTGTTTAATTAAGGGAGCACCCATGAGGTCTGATTAAGTCATTGGAGCGTGCTTCTGTATTACAAATAGGGTTTTCCTCCAATGATTGTCAGTACAAGCATCGCCTCCGGTAATGACATTGTTCAACAGACCCGGGAATCGGAGTTCCGACGCACAAGCTGTGGAGAGTGGAGTGGGACAGTTCAGGACTGGGTCTGAATCTGGGATCAGTTCAGTGGAAAGTTACACCAATGGATCAGAACGTTTCAATGGGGATGCTCACTTCAAAACTCATTCAGATGAACTGACATTATCACAGCGGATCCAAATCGCGCTCTGGAACATTGCTCCGATTTACTACCCAATTCTTGCTGTTGTTGCCATCTCTGGTAAGTCGATGTCTGATGCTGAAACTATTTCGAGAGGCAGCTATACTATAGTTTTATTATCGCACACAAGACGAACGTCATGTCCACTGCTCCCCATGTTACCCACAAATATACACGGTCCTTTTTGTTTGCTTGATATATATTCGTAACTCCACCTTTATATTCGGTAAACGTTGAAAACGCCAGTGTCAGACTGACGACTTATTCTCTTTTCCGACAGTTAGGGATGCTGTCAAAACCCGATATTCAATTTCTGTTTTACTTGCTCAAGAGCCGTGAATTTCTCTAGCTGACCCAGCATTGTATTGTCCATTCCTGCCTGTCTTTGCGAACGGAGGTGTTAGTTGTCTTGTGGAACAGCTAAAGTACTTGAGGACTGGATATCCCACATGGCTGTTGGGAGGACAGTACCAGGGTCTTGACTCAGAGACTGGAATGGAATTGCGATACTCCTTTCAGCGTTACAATGGCGTATTTTAGAGGGAAATGTCCAGGCAGCGGAATCGCTATGCTTTTCTGCTCCTGAACTTCTAGATGGTTGCAGTCGTAGGTTAGGAAGTTGTCCATGAGCCTTGTTGAGTTGTTCCAGTGCATCGTGTAGACTGCACCAATCACCGCGGATTTTCAAAGATCTCTTTCCTTGTGTTGCTGTTTACCTATCGGGAATGTAAACTTAAATTTGCGCCGATTCCAAAATCTGTCCCTGCCCGCTGCACCAGCCTTCCATAAATATCACACGGCAGCTGCAATGGACGTTTTCATTCGCCTGTTTGTTTTTGACTCTGAGCACAGTGAAAGCCTCTGTCCTCTCCATTACTCAGCATTCCAAGTAAACACCACAGATCAGCGCCTCCTCTGTAGAATCAAAGTTCTTCGGCTGGTAAAGCCTTTGATTCTCTCTGTCACCGGCCATGATGAACCCATAATTCCCTGTTCAATTCCTGGCTTAGTAGAGGGAGAGAAGTCTCCTCTGCACTCTTTCCCCCTTCCGAATCTCTAATCATTATCTGTGCTGCACCTCAGACTCTGCTCCTCACGAAGACTTGGACCATGTCTGACTCTCTCGCTAAAGGCCGGTCTGGCACACCATGTATTCAGCGCGGCCAAATAGTGATTCTTGAAGAAGAAAAAAAAAATAGTACCTTCTGCATTTAATATTGTTGTTTAGTCCAAAACGCAGGCTGCAAACTATGTTAGGGTTAACCAGCACACAGTATATGGCATCTGCACCTCTGACAGACAGTCGAACATTTTCTATCCAAATAAAGAGTAAATGTGGAACAAATCAGAAAGACTAGTATACGCAGATTAATGACCTTAACGAAAGAAATAACATGACAGAGAAATAACAGCTCTATCCGTCCAGAGGTGGTTGGTGTAGGGCTTTAGAGAGTTTGGGATATTAGGTGCGGTTCTGCAACTGAATACAAGAGGACAGTGGGCGAGACGGAAAATCAATGGCTTTAGAATTAATAAAATCTTGAAAACCGTCTATTCAGTGTGTGAAGTTTCTACGTAATCTGTATCCATCCCCATTAAAGTTCGTTCTTGTTGGTTCACTAATGTTGTCAAGACAGCTTCTTGCCTTGACCCGGTGGCTTTGAGGAAATTGAAATTGACTACCCCAGCCATTCACAATGCGTTCACTCCACGTTGAATCTAACTGCACCTGACTTACTATTGGTCACATTGCTCTCCTCTATCCACTGTACCTCCACCTGATTATTTTATTTTACACTTCGGGGTGACCTAAATTCTCTTGCTTTTGTTTATGCCGCCGGTTTCGGGTCCATGCAGCCTTCTCCCACTCTCACTGTGCACCCGTGTGTTCATTGGGTATCAATGCTTTCCACACATCTCCAAATATTCTCCACCTGTGGTCTAATGGCGGATGCGCTCAATGAGCGTCCGACAGTTTCCACAGCATCTGTATCAGGGTGTTTCTCAGCATTACTCCCAACTAAAACATCAGACCGCAGTACTCTTCTGTTTTCACCTTCTCGATGCACCCGAAACACTTCCCGAAACACAAAGGGACCGGTGAATGGTCACTTACTGATCAGATCAGTGCCTTTTTGTGAAATGTCTGATTTGACATCGCAGGAGCAAAAGCAATACAGGATCTTAAGCCTACGGCATTTCCCCGCTCCGCGTCCAGCTGAAATGTTAGGAGTTTTATTGAACTTAATTCCATATTGCATGCAGCCAGGGTATTCGATCAGAACGGACAACCACTGCATTATTGACTACAGCTCTTTGTTTCCAATGATGTACAGAGATCGGTGATACTGCACTGGACCGGGGCAAATGTCAGCTCGATTTGTTCGACTGAATTGGGCTCATTGTTGAATTTAATATTTGCTGCTTCTCTCAGATTGTATATTTTATTTGGGGAGAGAAATGATGCAAATGACATTCGCTCATTTTTGTCCTCACTCGGATACAGGATTTCAAAGCGTCTTCTGTTCAGTTGGTGACATCAGATTCACTAATTAGCATTCGTATGGAATATTGATTCCTGACTGACACAAAACCCGTCGCCAATCAGCGAATCATTCAGCTACCTCTGAATCGTGCAAGTATTTGATTTTGTCCTTAGCAAATTTTATAATGATGCTCTCAATCTGATGTATAATTTCTGTACTTCTGTGTTTCACAGTGAACGTGCTGACAATTGTCATTCTGTCACGGGGAAAGTGCGGACTCTCTAAAACAGTCACCCGCTATTTGATGGCCATGTCGGCGTCTGACCTAGCGGTCGTTTTCCTGGACGTTATATTGATGAAAATTCCGAAGGCTTTTCCGGATGAGTTCTCCTTCCTGTTTTACGTCCGCGTGTGTAGAACCCACGTCTTCTTAATGCAGGCCGCCACAGATTGTTCTGTTTGGTTCACCGTCGCCTTCACCTTTGATCGATTTGTGGCCATTTGCTTCCAGGTTCTAAGCGCTAAGTATTGCACTGGGAGAACGGTCGCTGTGGTTCTGAGTACAGTGACTGCACTGAGTTGTTTAAAGAACGTTATCTGGTTCTTCATGGTCCAAGATGTATATACTTCCTCTAACCTAATGTGGCCTTGCATGCAGAGGTGGGAAATACTGGGGTCACTATTCTGGACAGTAATTGATGTAGGTCGTATTGCCTTTTCGACTGTGATCCCATTCCTCGTTGTTATCCTGCTCAATGCTTTCACCATCACGAACGTTGTAGTGGCCAGTAGAGCCCGCGGCAGACTCCGGGCTTCCAGCCGTGGTCAGAGTTCCGGAGATCCGGAGATGCAGAGCCGCAGAAAGTCCCTCGTTTTACTGCTGTTCGTCTCTGGAAATTTCATCCTGTTATGGGCGTTGTATGGGGTGATGGCTATTTGGAACAGAATGTTTCATGTAGTAACCCCCCCGTATTGGATGAGGATACCTTCATTTTTCAACGAACTGAGCTACATGCTGCAACTCCTGAGCTGCTGCACGAACACCGCTCTTTACGCCGTCAGCCAGACTAAGTTCAGGCAGCAGCTGAAGCAGGTGCTGACTTCCCCTCTCACTCTCATTTGGAAACGGATCCGACACTGACGGTCCATCTGACCAGCGTCCTTCTCTCTACTTTAAAGAAAGAGGTCTGAATATTGTCCATTGACTTTCCGTGTTGCTCCAGGTTCTCCTGGACGGACGGACACGACTCTCTGGTTTCAACACTTGCTGACTCTCACACTGCCCCGATACAGTCTTATCTGTTGTCGTCTGCAACTCCGTTCATTCGGTTTCAATACATTAAGCAGCCCGATTGTTTCAAGCAGGTGCAGCCTTTCCTTTCCGAGTCACAACGCGGAGCCGTAAAACTAATGTAATATTAGACACATGACCATCTCAAAATCACATAGTGAGAACAATGACAACCTGGTGTTCATGACAGTAACTAGTTCCAAATTGTTGTAGCTGCAAGGATGGGGGAAGTTCCTGGCCACTGAAACTCATTATATGAGTTTAAGTTTCCATAGTCATTACCAACCTGAACATTATAGGGAACTGCT
Organism: Hypanus sabinus; assembly: GCF_030144855.1. NCBI lineage: Eukaryota > Metazoa > Chordata > Chondrichthyes > Myliobatiformes > Dasyatidae > Hypanus > Hypanus sabinus. Next base: position 221,122 of record NW_026781025.1, read on the forward strand.
TTTAACGCAATTTCAACATTGGAATACAGTGAGCCATCACTGGCTCAAAAGGAAATAACAAATTCGAATCGGAAGTTCCGGCACGATATCTCACTATCAAATATTAAAAGCAGCACACGCAAAATACTGGAGGAACTCAGTTTAGACAGTATCCACGGAAGTTAACAAATAAAATAGTTGGCGTTTCTGTCCAATGTCCGTCTTGAGAATCGGAGAGGGGGGGTAAAGCCGGCAGAATAGAAAAGCTGATTGAGGGGAAGGAGAGGAGCAAGAAGGACAGGTGAAGCCAACAGGACAGGAAAGCTATAGGCCTGGAGAGGAGGACTCGGATGAGAGAGGAAAATGAACCATGGGAGAAAGGGAAGAAGGTGTGGACCCCGGGGGGTAGGGTAATAGGAAAGTGAGAAGAAGCCAGTGTGGAGAATAGAACAGAGCAGCGAGGGAGCATTGTTACCGGTAGGAGACTCGATATTCACGCCATGGAGGCTTCCCAGACAGAATTAGAATGTTTTGCTCCTGAACCTTGCGGAAAACGGAGAGTCGAGAGTGGGGAGAGGTAAAAGTAAGTTTCTTGGTAGGATGGTGGAAATTGCAGTGTAGAATTCGGGGTGACATTGTGTGGTAGGTATGGACAAGAGGAACACTGTCGCTGTTAAGGCGGCGGGAAGAGTATGTGAGCGCGGATAGGCCGACCATATTTTTAAAGGGATAACTCAAAGAAACAAACCACTACCTCCCATTCCCATCACTCCGCTTTGGGGAGGGATCGTTCGGGAGTGATTTCCATCTGTCACCTCTCCCTCTCGACTGATCTCACTCACGGTACTTTTCCCTGCAAGCGGCCAGCCGACTACACCTGCCATTCACCTCCTCCTATTCAGCTCCCCCGGACAGGTCTTCAAGGTGAGGTAACACTTCTCCTGATCTGTTGCAGCCTTCTCCACGCTGGCGAGGCCCGTGATGAACTGGGCTTCATTTCGTTGAACACCAACGCTCCAGCGGCGAAAGGCGGAGCATTCTGGTGTACAAACATTTGAATTCTGTTTCCTAATCCCGACCCGATATTTTCTGTCCAAGGCTTATTCTTGTGCCACGGTGAGGGTAAACTCAAGACGTAGGAGCAACAACCTGATGTCTTTAATTTCGGTTACAAACATTCCTCCACCTCCCCTCTAATTCTATTCACTGCTCTGTCCTCATGTTTATTCTCACCCGCTCTTCACCTCACACGTCGTCCCCGTCCTGCGCCGTTTACCCTGAGCTCCACTGTCCTCTCTTTACAGAGTCCTACCGCTCCAGCGCTTTATCATTTATACGCATTTCACTTCTTCTTTTTCCTCCCCACGCCATTTATTCTGGCTTCTCCCCGCTTACTTGCCAGAGGTCTGTTCCTATCCAATTCTGAACGTACTTACGCACTTATTTACTAAAGTTAATAAATATCAATATTCTGTTTATTTTCATTCAACATATAAGAATTTGTGTTACCAAGCCATAGAAAGTTTCAGATCAGGCGCTGTTCACTTGGCTCTATGGGGTTGAGCAACGAAGTCGGGCCGAACGGTCCGCTTGCCATATGACCCTATCACTCAGGGCGCACAGCTCCGTAACAGTTCATCATTCATAAGTTCACTGTCCATCTCACAGGTTTAAAATAAAGGATTTCAGAAAGCGCTTGCCCTAGCAAACAGTTATGGGAATACAGAATCTATTTTACTTAGTTTTTTACTAGATTGGATATATTTAATTGATTTGAGGAAGAGCAGGAATGATGGAGAAAACTATACGCCTGCTCACACTATATCAGATGTTCCCAGGTTCTGGACGGAGAGAACACGCTTTCCGCTCGAGCAGAGACAGAAAAACAGAAAATGAAACCCACACTCTCACACTGTTACAGAGACGGACAGATACAGAATGAAACCCACACTCTCACACTGTAACAGAGACTGACAGATACAGAATGAAATCCACACTCTCACAATGTAACAGAGACTGACAGATACAGAATGAAACCCACACTATCACACTGTAACAGAGACTGGTATTTACAGAATGAATTCACTGAACCAGACAGTGACACCTACAGAACCCCACTCTCTCAGTTTATACCAGGGGCTGATGTCTACAAAATGGACCGCACAATCTCACTTTGCACCGGAGACCTGTGGATGCAAAATGAACCACCCCTCTTCGCACTCTACCCGCGACAGGCAGGTGGAGAATGAAACTCACACTTTCATATTATCCGACGGTATGGCTCCCGTTTGTTGATTGTCGCTTCACTGCTGTCGTTCCCACTCACTAATGTGTATGTAAATTGAATTTCAGATCAACTCGCTCTTCATTTCCGGATTGAAACGTACTCTCTGATCTCCCAACTCACTGTTTTCTTTCATTTATGCGGCTACGGTTACACTCCCTCCGCCACTTTTCCGCCCAGTTAAAAGAAACAACTTTGAGATTCGTCACAACCGCAAATCAACTGACATCCACAAATCCGTGTGCACCTATGTGCGCCAACACAACACTAAATCTGTACCTATTCCCACTTCCACACGTTTTCCCGAATCCGTGTTCACCGCCAAATCTTCGTGCAGTATCAAATCTTCTGACACCTCTACATGCAGAATTGATTATCGCAGATCGAGAACCCTTTCAAACAGTTCAGAGCATAGTTGTCTCCACATTTAAAAGTACAGGAAGAACAGAGTTCAATATTCACAGTATATTTATTACAGATGTATCTGTAAATAAAACACCCTTGAGTTTTCACATCTCTGAATCAACTCCCATAATCTTTTCCGTTTTCACCCATTTTTACCACAACAGCCCTAAATGTGCGCACATCCCCGAATCCACACCACCCTCACATCATATGTGCAACCCCTAATCCATGTGTACCACCAGTACACATTCAAACCAGAAATTAGTCTGCACCTCCTAATACAACGACACCTCGAAAATCTGTGTGCACCCCCGAATTTACCGGCATGGGCAAATCGGAGCACATCACCAAATGCATGTGCTACTTCATATTCGCCGTCATACTAAAAAATCTGAACATATCACCACATCCGCGCGCACACCAAAATCTGCTGACACTGCGATATGCACATCAGATTATCCCAGCGGAAGAATAAATCATATATTAGCTGTCTCCACTATAAACAATAGCGAGAGATATGTTCAATGTTCAAATTGCCCTGTGATTCATCACACCCGCAGATCGACCGACATCACTAAGCCAGGCGACGCACCCCAATCCGTGTGCACCTCAATCGGATCCCAACACAATATTCGACAGCACGCCCCAAAGACTGTGAACGGCACAAATCCGTGTTCTCCCCTACATCGACACCCATCCAGAAATCCGTCCGCCCTCTGTCACCTCCCTATGCATATTACATTATCCGTGAGCACGAATCACTTCAGAGGACGTCTGCTTCAATGAAACAGACTGGAAATTCGTCATACATTCAGAACTACAGATACCGCAAACATGTGTGTACCTTGATATTCGTCTCATTTCCTAATACAAAGACGCCACAAATCCGCATATACACCCAAATTCGTATGCAATCCTATATCTGCGGAGACACCCAAAGCTGTGCACATCTACTAACCCGTGTGCATCCCCACATCCAAGAATACCCCCAGATCTGCGCATATTCCAAAGTAAGTGCACACTCACAAATCCATGTACAGCACAAGCACGTTGACACCCCCACTTTCGCAGTATAGTATCCCAGAGGAGGAATCTTTTCGAACTTCGCAAAATGGCTGTCTCCACAATAAAGCCACAAGAGTACCGTTGAAAATTCAAAGTATTTTGAGAATGGGAGTATCTATAAATGATGCAACCTTGAAATACCTTACAACTGCAAATCCGCAGGCACCACAAATCTATGGGATCCCCGAATTCCGTAAACCTCCCTATATTGAGGAAGACAACCCTAAATCAATAGGCGCACCCAAATCGGTGTGTACATCTATAATAGCAGACACCACTAAATCTGTGCAATCCACAAATTAGTGTACACTGCAGACCCGCTGTCATCTCTCATGCAAAATAAATTATATCAGCGGAGGAATCATTTCAGAAAATGGCTGTTGATTCATTAAAAATACACACACAATCCAAAATTTGATTGCAAAGGCAGATGAGCTGTGAAACCCAAATCTTGGTGTATTTCCAAATCCGTAAGTATCCGGATAAAAGACAACACTCCCTAAAACGTCGCACATCACCAAATCCAGATACACCCCCAAATCCGTATTCACCCCCGTATTCCAGTACACAGCCCTAAATATTCACGCATGCCGAAATCGATGCGCAGCCCATAAAACAGTGTGTACACCACAGTTGCCGACGTTATCTTAATTCTACGCAATTCCTAATTCAGTGCGTATCCTAAAGAATGCTAGCATCCCCACATGCAGCGTTCAGTATTCCAGAACAAAACATATTTTAAAGCGTTCAGAAAATGTCTACCTCCACCTTAAAGTAACAAGAATAATGTTGAAAGTTTTGCATTGATTCTAAAAGTATCTATAAATGAAGCAAAATTCAGATACGTCACAACGCTAAATCCGCAGGCACAAAAACTCTGTGAGAAACCTGAAATCCGTAAAACAGCCACCCATTGGCCGACATGATCCTAAATAAATAAGTATTCCCAAATCAGTATGTACCTCAATACTGGCGGTTACATCAGTAAATCTGTTCGCCTCCTCAAACAGGAGTGCATCTCCATATTTGCTGAGAGCACACTAAATCTGCACAATCCCCAAATCGATGCACAAACATTCTGACACGCCAACATGCATAATATATTTTACTCAGAGCAGGAATCATTTCAAGCAGTTCACAAAGTGCTATTTCCACGTGAAAAATTCTCACACATCCCAAAATTCATCTACAACTCCAAATCGGCCGACACGCCTAAATCTGGTGGAACCCAAAATCCGAATGCACCTCCATATTCGAAGACATACGCCTAAATATGCGCGAATAAACAAATCCGTGTGCACCCCCAAATCTGGGCACATCAGCAATAAGGGCGCACCCCAAAATCCATGTGCGCCCCAAACCCGTTGACAAACCCACCTGCACACTAGATTCTTCAAAAGCAGGAGTCATCTTAAACAGTTCACATTTCTCCTTGAGAAAGGAGAACAAAGTTCAAAGTTCGGTGTACATTTATTCTCAAATTATCTATAACCGAAACAACTCTGTGATTCGTCACACACCCTAATCCACCGACACCACCAGCTCCCTGTGTATCCATACTCGCCATGCACATCCACAAATCTCTGTATATCCCCAAATATTATTGCGTCCCTACATGTACCATCGTTTCTCCCAGAGCAAGAATCATTTCAAACTTTTCACAAGATGGCTTAATAAACCGTAAAAATAGCAAGAACGAAGTTTAACGCTAAATTGTATTATTTATTAGTGTATCAGTAAAGGGCATAACCTTGATATGTGTAATTAACCCAAATCTAGCAAATCGCACAACTCTACATGCACTCACATATCAGTAGGCACACTTCGTCGCTGTGCACTCCCAACCTGCCAACACCTTCACATACACATTATGTTATCCCATAGAAAGTGCCTTTATTAATAAAGCACCTATTAATGAAACAATCCTGACATTCGTCACGACCCAACATCCACCGCATCCCGCAATCTGTGAACACTCGAAGACCATGTACATCGACAAATCTACTGACAGCCGCTTATGCACATTAGGTGTTTCCAAACGAACAATCATTTCAAAACGTGAACAAATTAACAGCATTCACCTTCAAGAAATAGCGAGAACCAAGTTCTAAGTTTAAGGTACAATTACTATTAAATGTTCGACAATCGACTTCAAAATTCATCAGAAACCCAAACCAACCGGCACCCACAAGTCCATGAGTACCCATACGCGCCGAGACGCACCTAAACTTGGCCATATCCGCAAATCCTCAAGCAAACCCATGTCTGCGTGCAAACATGGGTGAAACCCTCACCGACCCTAAATCTCTGTGCACCCATATTTACCGATACGTTACTAAATCTGCACAACTCCAAAATTCAAAACCATCAAATCCGGGTGCGTTCCCAAATCCACACGCACCCCAAAAATCATTGTATGCTCATACTGGCCGAAACTCTCCTAAATCTGTGCGGACTATCACAGTTCCATTGATACATCGCATGAACATTAATTTATTCCAGAGCAAGAATCACTTCGAACAGTTCACAAACTAGCTGGCTGATACTTAAGTAATAGCAAGAACAATGTTCAATGTATATTTAGTTCAGGTTTCTGTAAATTTGATTTGTCATGCCTACACATCCATCGACAGACACAAATCCGTGTGCGCCCACAAACTCGCTGACAATCCCACATGAATTTAAGATCATCTTTGAGCAACAAAAAAAATCGAACAGTTGACAAAATCAAACTTAAACAATCATCAAAGCAAAGTACAACAGTGAAAATGCTTTTATTGATAAATTGTAGCAAAAATATCCCTGACACAACTAATCGCCATGCACACCATATTTGCGTGCAGCCCCCGACACTTCGAGACACTCAAATCTGTCTTCATCCACTAATCCGTGTGAAACCCCAAATCCATGTTTACTCATAAATCGGCGCACATCCTAAGTGTGCACCCCCAAATCGATGAGCCCTCCAGACTCGCTGACACCCCCATATGTACAGCAGAGCATTCCAGAGAATGAATAATTTCAAACAGTTCTAAAAATGGCTGCCTCCACCACAAAATAACACGAATACTGTCTAAAGTTAAAGCTGCAGTTAAAATGTAAGTATTTGTAAATGAAACTGCCTTCAGATCCAACATAACTCCATATCCGCAGACACCTCAGATCTCTGAGAATCGCTAAATCAGTAAACATCAGAATATAAGCCAAAACAACTCAAATTAATTCGCATCTTGAACCCGTTCATCTCTAAGCCTATTCACATCGGCAAGTGAATGTGCATCGCAGTTCTACCGACACTGCCCTAAATCTACACAATCCCCAAAGCAGTGCGCTCCTCAAACAATCTGACAGCACCGCTGCATAATTGATTATCTCAGAGCAGGAATCATTTTGAACAGTTCACCAATACCCGCCGCCACCATAATTTAACAAGTATACTGCTGAAAGACCAAAGTGTATTTATTATGACAGTATCTGTAATTGAAGGGATTTTCAGATACGTCACAACTCCAAATCCGTAGTCAAATCTGTAGAACCCGAAATCCGTAAGCATCGCCTTATTGGCTTACACACATCTAAACCAGTGTGCATCCCATGTTTGCCAAAACCACACTGAAGCTGCACAATCCCCAAATATGTCCGCACCCATAACAGCCTGACAAATAAAGCAAGAATCATTTCAAACAATTTAGAAAATATCTGCATCAACATTAAAGATTAAAATACCGTCTACGACCCGAAATCCTTTTGCAGGTCGGCGACATAGCAAAATCTGCGTGTCACCCCAAACCATATTCAACAGTACATACGTTCACATCACTAAAATCTGTCTGTAATCCCAAATCTGCGCTATTCCCAAATAACAGCGCACCCCAAAATGCATGTGCACCCCAAACCCACTGGCAACCAAACAAGCTTATATTATACTTGAGGAATAATCATTCTAAGCAAAAAATGGCTGCCTTCACATTAAAAACACACACGCATCCTAAAGTCCGTGCGCACGTCACCAAATTCGCCGACACAGCAAGAACCCCCATATGCACCCACAAAAACGTGGCGACTCCCATATTCTCCAACACACCCCTAAATATGCTATCCTCAAATAGGTGTGCACCCCATATCCGAGCAGTCCGCTAATTCCATGTGTAACCACTAAATCGGAGTGCATCCCCAGATCCAAGACCATATGCAACCCATATCGCTCACACAACCTCAGTGAGCACACCAAACTACTGACACCCCCACATGCACATCAGAACATGGCAGTATCGACTCCGAAGGCATTCAGTCATTCGTGTGCAAATCCTGATCCGCAAATTCACACAAATCTATGTGTATCCCCACATGCCTGTTCATGCCCATGTTCGAAATTCAGTGCACATTGAGGCAGAAGGAAAAGAATTGGACAGTTTGCTTGAGATCTTTGGTTGGGAAAATGCTGGAATCTAATATTAAGGAAATCAGCCACGGCAGCCGGTGCGCCCCTGGTTTTGGAAACGCTTGGATTCCCAGAAAGCTTTTGACAGCATAACAACGGAAAACGTAAACGTTAAAGTTCCAACTAACGGACTGGTGGGGTCGGAATGAGAAGTTTTATTCCACATTGATCATTAATAAGTTGTATTCCACATTGGCGTGAATTTTCGCGTTAAAAGTCAACGATTTGGATAACAGAAGTGATAATACTGTTGCCAACAGGAAATAGATAGGGGTGGTGTTCAGGGTGCAGGGAGCTTGCTTACAGATTGGGAGAATGGGCAAAGAATTGGAAGATGGACTAATTGGGGAATTCTAGGTCCACGGACTTAGCTGGATGAAAAAAAAAAGAATATTTTCTAAACTGTAAGGAAATTCAAAATTCATCTACTATTCCACATTCAACCCCTTTAACTGGCTACAATTATGTTCTGTCCCCTGCCTGTCCTTCCTCATCAACTCAGAACACTTGACCTCATACCCTTGTCTTTCTACCTTAATCGCTGCGCAAACATGCAAATTCCCAACCTCCCCCCGCCCCCGCCAAACTAGATTAAAACCTCCCTAACAGCTCTATCAATCCTGCCCGCCAGGATATTTGTTCTCCGTAGGATTCAAGTGCAACCCGTTCTTTTTATACAGGCCACACAGGTCCAAAAAAGGTCCCAGTGATCCAGAAATCTGAATCCCTGCCCCCTGCTCCAATCCCTCAGCCACGCATTTATCCTCCACCTCATTCTATTCCTATACTCACTGTTGCGTGGCACAGGTAGTAATCCCGACATTACTACCTTTGAGGTCCTGCTTTTCAACTTCCTTCCTAACTACCTGTAGTCTTCATTCAGGACCTGTACTCTTTCCCTGCCTATGTCAGGTGATCCAGATAGCTCAGGTGACGGTGACCCTGGGATGGAGATCCACATGATGAGAAACATTATAACAACCAGTAGCTGAAAATATGTCGGGACAATAATTCTTCGGCAACAACAGACCAACCGTCGTCGATAAAGAGAAGCCCACGGACACTTGGAGATTGGGAGAACAAGGAATGTCTGGCTAGCGCAGAGTCCTTTTCCCAGAAGGGAAAACGGCTGGGAACTCGGTCTAATCCCTGTGTAACACTATTGGTCACGCCTTCCGACATCGAAACCGGCTCATTTATTCTGTCTCTCTGCCTTTAACCTGCTGATTATTTTTGAGTCCACATATGTACATTATCCGTAATCCCCTGTGTTTATCAGAATATTTCTAACATCCTACCCGCACCACATTCTTCTGTTTCCAATTTTCCATCTGTACATTCATTTGTGAACGCACGCTGACTCTGCCAACGATGTTGTTGTTGTCCATCCTGCCCCGTGGGTGGGGATGTGGGGTTCAGGTCTGTGCCTCTCTCTTTTTTTAGCCTTTCAATATGATGCGTGACAATATGATGCATAAATTCCAAAGGTCCAGCAGTTAACACCTAAACCTCCTCTGTTGTGAGACAAGACTATAAGACCATAAGATATAGTAGCAGAAGTAGATTATTCGGTCCGTTCCGCCATTCAAACATGGGATGATCCAGTTCATAGAGGCATTCCCACTCCTCTGCTTTCACCACATACCCTCTGATGCCCTGGCTAACCAAACAAAAAACTATCTTGGCTTTGAAACAAACAATGACTTGGCTTCCATAGCCACCCTTGTCAACAAATTCCACATATTTACCAACATCTTACTAAAGTAATTACCCGCATCTCAGTTCTAAAGGAGCAGCCATCAACTTTGAGGCAATGCAGTCTTGTCCTAGAATCCCCTACCATGGGAAATAACTTTGCCATATCTAATCCGTTCAGACCTTTCTGCATTCGGACTTTCTATGAGATATCCCTTATTCCCCTGAAGTCCGGGGCATAAAACCCAAGGGTCTCCAGACCTTCCAATCACCGTAACTCTCTCATTCCTGGAATCATTCTTGTGAATCTTCTCTGAAACTTTTCCAATATCAGTATATCCTCTCTAAAACAAGGAACCCAAAACTGCACACAATACTCCAAATGCGGTCTCACAAGTGCCTTATAGAGCCTCAACATCACATCCCTGTTCTTATATTCTACACCTCTAGAAAAGGATGCTAACATTTGATTTGCCTTTGTCACAACCGAATCAACCTGGAGGTTAACCGTTTGGGGTATCTTACACAAGGACTCCCAATGCGCTTTGCATTACCACATTTTAAATTCTCTCCCCAACTAAATAATAGTCTGCCCGTTTATATCATCCACCAAAGTGCATGACCATATTTGTATTTCCGACATTGTATTTCATTTACCAATTCTTTGCCCATTCCCTTAATTTTACTAAGTCTCTCTGTCAGGTCTCTGATTCATCAACACTACCCGCTACTCCACCTATCTTTGTATCATCGGCAAATGTAGCTTCAAATCCTTTAATACCGTAGTCCAAATCATTGACGTATGTCGTAAAAAGTGTCAGTCCAAAAACCGTCCCCTGTGGTATTCTACTGGTAACCAGCAGCCAGCCAGGGTATGATCTCTTTATTCCCACTCTGTTTTCTGCCGAACAGCCAATTCTCCACTCACGCTAATAGTTTCCCTGTAATTCCATGGACCGTTATCCTGCTGAACAGCCTCATGTGCGGCACCTTGTCAAAGGCCTTTTGAAAATCCAAGTACACCACGTCTGCTGCATCTCCTTTGTCGACCCAGCTTGTAACTTCCGCAAAGAATTACAGTAGGTTTTGTCAGGTAGGATTTTTCTTTCAGGAAACCATGCTGACTTTGGCCTTTCTTGTCATGTGCTTCCAGGTACTCCGTAATCTAATCCTGAACAATCGATACCAACAACTGCCCAACCACTGATGTCAGGCTAACAGGTTTATAGTTTCCTTTTTGTTGTTTCCCACCCTTCGTAAATAGGGGAGTAACGCTTGCAGTTTTCCTGTCATCCGGTATATTGCCAGAATCTATCGATTCGACAGACATGAAGAGGAGGCATACGTTTGGACCGCCAGAAATCGCACAGACTCTAATTCAGATTTTGTGTTATGACACTGGTGTCTTTCGCAGGTCATACTTCCCTGGTGTGGATAATTTAGAACATGTAGAGCTATTTATCAAATACCCAACATCGATCGTTGTGCACATCACTGGGTACGGGATTGCAATCCCAAACAAGTGTATTCCCCAGCCCCCTAGAACATTGTGTCACCTATCACGATGCCGGTTTCTGGGCACTGTGTATTGTACTACTCTGGAGCAGACCGTCTTGCGGGAACTTGCCAATGCGCAGTTATCCAATGCCTAGAACCATACGTTCCTCGAACTACTTGCTGACCTCCTCAAAAACTCAGTTCCGTTCGCGAGACATTATCGCCCAATCACCGCATATATTTAAAGTGGAGTTTCACTAGGTTCCAGAGAAGTAGGATATCAAAGGTATCTGGAGAGAAAGCTGGTGATAGGGGTTAAGAGGGCTCATGACTCATCCATGGTGGGATTGTGGAGCGGACTGGATGTGGCCTAATTGTATTTCATTGTCTTATAGTCTTTTGGTATGTGACAGTTCGGAAGTAGCAATCCGAGCTTAAAGTTGTATGCACAGTTACCTGTTTGCGCAGCCTCAAATATAAGCATATTCACAGATTTGGCAAGCAGACAATTGGAATAAAACTCAGCCCATTTTGGTGCAAAGTGATCACGTTGGTCAGAGTGTTGCTGAAACGCAGTAATTACATACTTGGGTGTCGAATGGTTAAAGTGAAGTAGTTGTTGTTGAGCCCGCTGGTGTGCGACTTCAGCCTTCTGCTCCCAGTCCTGGTGAATGGCCTCGGCCTGAAACGTCGACTGTTCACCCATTTCCATACACGCTGCTTGACCCGTTGAGTTCCTCCAGAATTGCGTGTGTTGCTTGGATTTCGAGCATCTGCAGATTTTCTCGTCTTTGTAAATTATGCGGGTTCAGGGAAGATAAATATCATCAGAACTTTCTGACGGTGCAACGAAATTGACAATAAATTGTTACTTGTCCCTCGCTCTGTGATTTAAACGGAATAATTAAATGGCATCTTAATATCTGAAAAGCAAACGTGGTATGAAGCGGGAATGATATCGAGTACAGATCCAAATGTACAAGACAAATTATAACCGGAGAATGCGATATTCTTAGTGGAGCATCTACCGTGTTTCTACCTTGAAATTTAACAGGGTCTTTGTTGCTTCCAAAATGTCTGTTTTTGTATGAATTGGCTTTGTATCTTTTTGTACATTTGAAAAGTTGAAGATTTGATCTTGTCCACAAACTTGCGAAAGTTTGTCACCGAGCGCTTATACATGACGACACCACAGAATGCGTATGTTAAAAAAGAATCTATGTAATGCTCCAGCCGTCTGGAGAAAATGTTCGGCCAATTAGTCCCGGTGATAGTTTTCTTTACTGAATGCTCATGACATCTAGGTTTAACCTCCGTTCTCTGCATACTGTTCCCTCCACTCTATCCTTACTTTTTTCTGTCACTGTATATGCAAGGGTTAACTGGCCTTGTTCGTTCATTCGGTTTAATTAAGTGAACACCCACGAGGTCTGATTACGTCATCGGTTTGTGCTTTTTTAGTACAAATAGGGGTTTCATGCAATGATTGTCAGTACGAGCAACGCCTCCGGTAATGAAATTGTTCAACAGACATGGCGATCGGAGTTCCGACGCACCAGTCCCGGAGAGTAGAGTGGGACCGTTTAACAACGGGTCGGAAACTGGGATCAGTTCAGTGGGAATTTACTCTAATCGATCAGAACGTTTCAATGGGGATGCTTACTTCAAAACTCACTCAGAAGTACTAACATTATCACAGCGGATCAGAATTGCACTCTTGGAACTTGAGCCGGTTTACTACTCAATTCTTGCTATTGTTGCCACCGTTGGTAAGTCGAAGTCTTGTGTTGAAACTAATTTGGGCGGTAGCTGTACCATGGTCTTATTATCGCACACAACACACATGTCACGTCCACTCCTCCCCATGTTACTTCAAATACACAATGTTCTTTAGGCTTGCTTGATAAATACTCGTAACTCCACGTTTATATTCGATAAATGTTGCAACGTCGGTGGCAGACTGACCATTTATTCTCTTTTCTGACTCAGCATTGCTTTGTCCATCCCTAACTGTCCTTGAGAAAGGTTGTGTCAGTTGTCTTGTGGAGCGGCTGACGTACTTTAAGAAAAGATATTCCACATGGATGCTGGGGAGACAGTACCAGGAGACTATAAAGGAATTGCGATATTATTCTCTACGTTCTAATATATGCATCGCTTAACGTCCAAGATACGTTCTGTGAAATTGGACATTATGTGATTTGGAGTTTGTACGAATACCATATTATATACTTAGCAAACCTACATGAAGTCCTCAGTGTCGCTGTATTCTCCAATCGGGACGAGGGACGTATATATGATGGGACGTTGTCAGAATGGACGTTAATGGGCGCACACCTGTAGCGCATTTCAGAGGGAAATGTCAGAACAGCGCAGTCCCCATGCTGTGCTGCTCCTGATCTTCCAGACGGCGGCGGTCCCGGGACTGGAGCCTGCTGATGAGTCTCGCTGAGTTGCTTCAGTGTATCTTGTCGGCGGCACCAGTGTCTGCAGATTTACAACCGTAAGCGCCGTTCTCTTTTCTTGTCTTTCCTTTTAATATCGAGAATGTAAACTTACCATTGCGCCTGTTGCAAAATCTGTTCCTGCCCGCTAAGCTAAGCTTCCGAAAACATCACACACAACTGTAATGGACGTCTTCATCCGCCTGCTTTTTATCGACTCTGAGGATAGTGCAAACCTCTGTCCGCTCCGTTACTCGATATTCAAAGAAAAACCCACAAATCTGCTCCACCTGTGGAGAATCGACGATTTTGGTTCTCTCGGTCACCGGGCATGATGAACCCATAATTCCCTATTCAGTACCTGGCTTCGGAGAGAGGAATTTCACCTACACGCTGTCGCCCTTTCTAAGCTCTGACCGACTTTTGTGCAGAACATCTGACTCTGCTCCTCACACACACTTGGAACATGTTTGACTTTCTCACTAAATATCGGTTTATAGTTCGACCAGCAATGCATTCAGCGCGAACCGAACAGTGAGTCATCAGGGAAAAGTGAGTCGCTTATGCCTTTCTATCGTTTGTTAGTCTAAAACACGTTTAAACCAACACCCAGTACATGACATCTGCACCTTGCCAGACCGGGAAAAATTTTCTATCCGCAGAAAAAAGTATCTGCGGAACAAATCAGAAAGATCTGTCATGACCTCAGCGAAAGAAGTAAAATGGTGTAGAAACTACAGCAGTCAGTGCGGGGAGCGGGGGTGGGGGGGGGTGTGGGGGGCAGTGAGAGATATTGCGAGATTCCGGTCGGATAACTGAATGCAAGAAGACAATCGGTGAGATGGAAAATCAGTAGGCTTAGATATAGTGAAAACTTCAAAACCATCTTGGCAGTGTGTGAAAATTTTCGGTAATCTGCATCCGCGTCATTAAGATTCGTGCTTGTTGGTTCAGTGATGATGGCAATTCAGCCTCTTGCCTTAATCCGGCGGTTTTGCGGACATTAAAATGCACCACCCCAGCCACTGATAATGCGATCAGTGCGCGATGACTCTATCCGTACCTGAGTTACTATTGGACACATTGCTTTACTCTCTCCACCGGACCCCTACCTGACTAATTTATTTTAATCCTTGGGTTGACCGAAATATTCTTGAACTTGTTCATTCCGCCAGTTTCGATCCCCTGCATCCTTCTCACACTCTCATTATGTACCCGTGTGTTCACTGGGAATTAATATTTTCCAACCATCTCCATTACCTACAAATATACTCCTCCTGTGGTCTGATAGCGACACCAAGGCGTTGAATCACCGTCCGACAGATTCAGCAGCACCTATATTTGGGTGTTTGTCTGCATCACTCCCACCTGAAACATCAGACTTCAGTTCACTTCTGTTTTCAGCTTTTCTATGCTTCTGAAACACTGCCCTTTCAAAGGGACTCAGGAGTCGGTCACGTATAACATACTGATCAGATCCGTGCCTTTTGGTGAAAGGTTTGATTAGATAACGCAGGTGCAAAAACAGCGACAGGTACAAAGGGTGCGGCCTTTCCCCGAACCGTGTTCAGCTGAAATGTTATGGATCTTATTGACCCCAGTTCCATTTTGCATGCAGCCACGGTATTCGATCAACAAGCAGGACATCTGTTTTATTGACTTTGACCGTGTGATACCGTGAGGTACGGAGATCAAAGACACTGCACTGAAACGGGGCGAATATCAACTCGATTTGTTCGACTAAAATATGGCTCAAGTTGAACACAATATTTACTGCCTCCCTCAGATTGTATATTTCTGTGTGGAGAAAAGTCATACAGACGCTATCTGCTCAATTTTGTCCTCACTCTAATTGTGAAATCCACAGGTTCTTCTGTCCGGTGGATGACGTCACTTCCAGTGATTAGCGTGCTCATTGAATATTAATCCCTGACTGACCAAAGAATTGCTGCCAATTACCGATAAATTCTTCCAC
Organism: Hypanus sabinus; assembly: GCF_030144855.1. NCBI lineage: Eukaryota > Metazoa > Chordata > Chondrichthyes > Myliobatiformes > Dasyatidae > Hypanus > Hypanus sabinus. Next base: position 236,907 of record NW_026781025.1, read on the forward strand.
TTCTGGAGCGTGCAAGTATTTGAGTTTGGTCTGGGTAAATTTTGCAACAATGCTCTCAGTTTGATGTATAATTTATGTACTTCTGCGTTTCACAGTGAACGTGCTGACGATTGTCATACTATCACGGGGAAAGTGCGGACTCTCTAAAACAGTCACCCGCTATCTGATGGCCATGTCAGCGGCTGACCTAGCGGTCGTTTTCCTGGACGTTATATTGATGAAAATTCCGAAGGCTTTTCCGGATGAGTTCTCCTTCCTGTTTTATGTCCGCGTGTGTAGAACCCACGTCTTCTTAATGCAGGCCGCCACAGATTGTTCTGTTTGGTTCACTGTCGCCTTCACCTTTGATCGATTTGTGGCCATTTGCTTCCAGGATCTAAACGCTAAGTATGGCACTGGGAGAACGGTCGCTGTGGTACTGAGTACAGTGACTGCACTGAGTTTTTTAAAGAACGTTTTCTGGTTCTTCATGGTCCAAGATACATATGCTTCTTCGAACATAGCGTGGTCTTGCATGCAGGAATGGGGAGTACTAGGGACATTCGTCTGGTCAGTAATCGATGTCGCTCGTACTGTCCTTTCGACTGTGATCCCGTTCCTCGTGGTTATCCTGCTCAATGCTTTCACCATCAGGAACGTTGTAGTGGCCAGTAGAGCCCGCGGCAGACTCCGGGCTTCCAGCCGTGGTCAGAGTTCCGGAGACCCGGAGATGCAGAACCGCCGAAAGTCCCTTGTTTTACTGCAGGTCGTCTCGGGAAATTTCATCCTGTTATGGGCGTTGTACGGGGTGATGACAATATGGAACAGAATGCTTTATGTAGTGCGCATCCCATATTGGTTGAGGATACCTTCATTTTTCAACGAACTGAGCTACATGCTGCAACTCCTGAGCTGCTGCACGAACACCGTTCTTTACGCCGTCAGCCAGAGTAAGTTCAGGCAGCAGCTGAAGCAGGTGCTGACTTCCCCGCTCACTCTCATTTGGAAACGGATCTGACACTGAGGGTCCATTTGAACAGCACACGTTCCCTCTACTTTCAAGAAGAAAGTTAGAACGTTGTCCGTTGATTATCCGTGTCGCTCCAGAATCTTTTCAGATGGACGGACACAATTCTCTGTTTTCAACACTTCCTGACACTCACGCTGCCCTGATACACTCTCATACGTTCTCATCTGCAACTCTGTTCAACTGGCTTCAATACCTTAAGCAGCCGAATTGTTTCAAGCGGGCGCAGACTCTCCTTTCCGTGTCACAACTCGGAGCCGTACAACTGACAAATAAATTCAACACTGTCTTCCTGCAATGTAATATTAGATACAGGACCATCTCAAAATCACATAGTGAGAGCAATGACAACCTGGTGTTCATGACAGTAACTAGTTCCAAATTGTCGTAGCGGCAAGGATGGGAGTTCCCGGCCTCGGAAACTCATTGCATGAGTGTAAGTTTCCATAGTCATTACCAACCTGAACATTATAGGGAATAACTTTTAACGCAAGTTCAACATTGGAATAAGCGAGCCATCACTGGCTCAAAAGGAAGACTGCAATAACACATTCGAATCGGAAGCTCCGGCACGATCTCTCACAACCAAATATTAAAAGCAGCACACGCAAAATGCTGGACGAGCTCAGTTGCTTAGACAGTATTCACAGAAGTGAACAAATAAAATAGTTGGCGTTTCTGTCCTATGTCCTTCTTGAGAATCGGAAAGGAAGGGTGAAGCCGGCAGAATAGAAAAGCTGGTGGAGGGGATGGAGAAGGGCAAGAAGGTGACAGGTGAAGCCAACAGGACAGGAAAGCTAAAGTGCTGGAGAGGAAGGACTCGGATGGGAGAGGAAAATGCACCATATGAGAAAGCGAAGAAGGAGAGGACCACGACGGGGTGATAGGAAAGTGAGAAGAGGCCAGTGTGGGGAATAGAACAGAGCAGCGAAGGAGAATTGTTACCGGGAGGAGACTCGATATTCACGTCATTAGTTTGGAGGCTTCCCAAACAGAATTAGAAAGTTTTGCGCCTGGACCGTGCAGAAAGCGGAGAATCGGGGTTGGGGGAGAAATAAACATAAGTTTCTTGGTAGGATGGTAGAAATTGAAGTGTTGAATTCGGGTTGACATTGTGTGCTAGATATGGACAAAAGGAACAGTGTCGCTGTTAAGGCGGCGGGAAGATTAGGTGAGCGCGGATAGGCCGACCATGTTTTTTAAATGGATAGCTCAAAGACACATATCCGTTGTCGGGAGGGATCGCTCGGGAATGATTTCCGTCTGTCATCTCTCCCTCATGACTGATCACATTCACCGTACTTTTCCCTGCAAACGGCCAGCCTAGTACACCTCTTATTCAGCTCCCCCGGACAAGTCTTCAAGGTGAGGTCACATTTCTCCTGATCTGTTGCGACCGTCTCCACGTTGGCGAGGCCCGTGATGAACTGGGCTTCATTTCTTCAAGCACCAGCGCTCCAGCCGTTAAAAGCGGAGCTTTCTGGTGTCCAGACATTAGAATTCTGTTTCCTAATCCCGACCCGATATTTTCTGTTCATGGCTTATTCTTGTGCCACGGTGATGATAAACCCAAGACGGAGGATCAACAATCGCTTCTTCGTTTCCCTCCCCACGCCATTTATTATGGCGTTTCCCGGCTTACTTGCCAGACGCAAAGAAAGCTCTCGGGTAGATGATGGAATAATCGTCAACTGTTTATTCATGTCCACAGATGCCGCCTGACCTGCTGAGTTGCTCCAGCGGTTTGTTATTGCTTTGGATTACTCATGTGCGGAATTTCACATGTTTAAAATATTAAAATATATGTATTTAAAACTGTGAGATGGACGGAGACACACAAATGAGGGAACCATTCACAAATGATTCGCACTGCATGTGATTTTGGAGCTTGACTTGTCGGCGGAAATGTGAAAGGAGAAATTGTGGCAGGAATAAATTGCAGCACAAAAACAACCAAAATACAGTGGCATGCAAATGTTTGGGCACCCCCGGTCAAAATTTAGCTGTGAGCAGCTAAGCGGGTAAACATGACCTGATATCGAAAAGACAAAAAGTAAAAGATGACATATTTATTTAATATTTTAACCAATATTAATATTTTTATTATTTCCATCTTCCACAGTTTCAAAATGACAAAAAAAGGAAAAGAGTCTGAAACAAAAGTTTGGGCGCCCTGCACAGCTCAGCAGTGGACAGTGAGAGCAGTGTAATATACTTGGGTGCCGGTATCTCCGAGGACACAGCATAGGTCCAACGCAGTAATGCAATCGGGATAGCATGACAGGGGTTCGACAGCATTAGTTCCTTGATTAAACACAGTATATCACGGATGTCCCAAAACAGTGAAACTCCCTCTGCACTGTCCCATCATACACTCTCACGGGGTCAGGCACAGAGTGCAGCTTCTTCTGCACCATCCCATCACTCCATAAAAAATATACAAGACGTATTACACTCCAGCTGAGGCTGTCATAGGAAAATAGAAACGAATATTGTATTATTTATGAGAAAGACATCGCTCGAACAAACTCATACTGAGGTGCACATAGTGGAATGGATAACAGAATCACGGAACATATGAGAGCAGAGATGCAAGGTGAAAGTAGAAATTTAGAATTGCTGTGAGAAATATATTCACATAAATGTTGCTGGAACATGAAGCTCGCTGTATCTCAAAGGTTTGTTCCTACCAAATTCTGATCTTACTTACACACTTATTTATTTAAATAAATTATTTTCAATATTCTGTTCATTTTCATACAACGTATACGGAGCTGTGCTGCCAAGCCATATAAAGTTTCAGATCAGCCGCAGCTCACTTGGCTCTATGTGGTTGAGCAACGGTCTGTTTGCCACATGGCTCTATTACACAGGACGTACTGCTCCTTAACACGTCATCATTCACAAGTGCTCTGTCCATCTCACACGTTTAACATAAGCGACTGCAGAAGAAGTTTGATCTATCAAATAGTTCTGGGAATAAAGAATCTCTTTTAATATTTTACTAGATTTACTATATTTAGTTGATTTGAGGAACAGCTGCAAAGTTGGAGAAAATTATAAGCCCGCTCACACTGTATCAGATGTTCGCAGGTTCTGGACGGAGACGACACATTTCCGCCGGAGCAGCGCCTGACAAACACAAAAAGAAACCCACACTCTCACACTGTAACAGAGACTGACAGACACAAAATGAAACGAACACTCTCACACTGTAACAGAGACACACATACACAATGAAACCCTCACTGTCACACTGTAACAGAGACTGACAAACACAAAATGAAACCCACAGTCTCACATTGTAACTGCGACTCACAGACACAAAATTAAACCCACACTCTCACACTGTAACAGAGACAGACAGATACAGAATGAAACCCACACTCTCACACAGTAACAGAGAGTGACAGATACAGAATGAAACCCACATTTTCACACTTCAGAAGAGACTGCTATTTACAGAATGAAATCACTGAACCAGAGAGTGACACCTACAGAATCCCACACTCTCAGTTTATACCAGGGGCTGATATCTACAAAATGAACCGTACAGCTTCACATTCACCGGAGACCGATGGGTACAGAATTAACCGCCCCTCTTCACACTCTACCCGGGACAAGCAGGTGGAGAATGAAACTCACACTCTCGTATTATCAGACTGAATGTCCTTGCACTTCTATCGTTTCCTCTCACTAATTTGTATTTCTAGTGAATTGCAAGTCAACTCTCTTCCTTTCCTGATTGAAACGAACTCTCTGTTCCACCAGCTCACTGTTTTTTTTTTTCATTCTTGCGGCTACCGTTGCATTCTTTCTGCAACATGGCCGTGCGACAGTTTCAATGTCATTTCTGTTTTTTTTTTCTGTCCATTAATCCACTTGCAAGCTCAACATTAAAACTTCTTGTTTGAAGCCTTCGGTGTTGGGAGAGAAAGGCATGAACAGAGACATCGGCAAATAGTTTAAAATATGAAGTGGCGAGAGATCGAGTGCGTGGAAGAGAGAGAGGGGGGGAGAGAGACAGAGAGAGGGAGAGAGAAAGAGAGAGAGAGAGAGAGAGAGAGAGAGAGAGAGAGAGAGAGAGAGAGAGAGAGAGAGAGAGAGAGAGGGAGAGAGAGAGAGAGAGAGAGAGAGAGAGAGAGAGAGAGAGAGGGAGAGAGAGGGAGAGAGAGAGAGAGAGAGAGAGAGAGAGGGAGAGAGAGGGAGGAAGTGATTGCGTGTGTGTGACAGAGGGAGACAGTTGGAGAGAAAGCGGTAGATGGAGAAAGTGAGTGTGTATGACTGAGAGGATGTGCGTGTGCGAGTGACAGATGGAAAATGTGTGTCTGAGCATGTGTGAGCGTGACTATGTGTGTGTGTGTGTGTGTGTGTGTGTGTGTGTGTGTGTGTGTGTGTGCCTGTCTGTCAGTCTGTCTGCAGGTGTTTCTGTGGACATAACGGATTCTAATTTGAAATTACTTGTTGCGTCACCTTGATTAGCTGTGCTGCGTTATTTCCACCAGGGCACTTTCGAGATAACCCCAAGTAAATCGGTATTTTATGTTAAAGCAGCAGATAAAGTCATCTGTTTACTGAGTTGAATCCAGAAAAGACAGTAAAATATCATTCCAGTATTTACACCAGAGGCAAGCGTATTGATGGTTGTGCTCGCAACACACCGGGCAATGAGTGTCAGCCTTATCAGCCCATTGTATTCCAAAAGCTACGTGAACGAAGAACATAGAAATGATTGTAATATTATTTATGAGTGGGACATCACTCGAATAAACTCATACTCTGGGGCACATTGAGGAACAGATAACAGACTCGGCAAACATAAAAGTGCAGAGATACACGGTGAAAGGAGTCATTTAGAATTGTTCAGGGATATCACCTATCCGCTCTCGATAATATAATCCTGGAAGCTGAACGAGGGGATTCTCCGGCTTTACGGATATTTTTTTCTCATCCAGTCTCTGCAGGACTTGATGGACATGATGAAAGTGTTGCTGGGGACTGCTGGAAAATATTCGGATGTCATCTGGGTAGACAGAGACAGAGCGGTTAATAAAGTCTGTTCGTACATAGTTAATCAAGGCGTGAAAAAACGCAGGGGCATTGGTGAGGCCGAAAGGCATGATCAAGTACTCGAAGTGGCCTAAAGGGGTATTGAATGCCGTCTTCCACTCGTCCACTTCCTTTGTTCGGTCCATATGGTAGGCGCTTCGCAGATCCAACTTCGAGAAGATAATGGTTCCGTGTAGTAGTTCACGGGAGCAAGTTACAGCTTGTGATTCAGCTGGGAGCTCAGAGAATTCGACCGTGCAGATAGGATTTAAGCCTACCTGGTCAATACCTGTGGAGGAGGGGGAACTGCGCAGGCGCGAGTGACGTCAGCGTCGAGCGCGCACTTTAAAAGGCAGGACTTCTTGTCAGAGCGGGCAGCGGAGTCCGTGGAAGCAGAGTCCTGGGCTTTGGCTAAGTGGGCTTCGGCGTAAGGGGACTTCGGTAAGGCTGTGTGATTGCTCGCTGAGGGGAAGAAGGTAAAGTCGCTAGGTGCTTTTTAGACTTATTCTATTAATTCAGTTCAGGTATGGGGGAGACAGTCAGAGCAGTAGTGTGCTCCGTATGCAGTATGTGGGAAGTCAGGGTCAACACAGTTGTCCCTGATGACTACACCTGCAAGAGGTGCGTCCAGCTGCAGCTCCTATCAGCCCGAGTTAGGGAGTTGGAGCTGGAGCTGGATGAACTACGGATCATTCGGGAGGCAGAGACAGAGATAGATAGGAGTTATCAGGAGGAAGTCACACCAAAAAAAAAACAAGAAGTAGGCAGATGGGTGACGGTCCAAAGAGGCAAAGGGAGCAGGCAGAGAGTGCAGAGCACTCCTGCGGCCATTCCCATTAACAATAAGGATACCGTACTGGATAATGTTGATGGGGATGACCTACCAGGAATGTGTCGTAGTGGTCCTGCCTCTGGCACAGAGGTTGAACCCTCAACTAGAAAGGGGAGGACGGAAGAGAAGAGAGCGATAGTTTTAGGGGATTCTGTAGTTAGGGGGGCAGATAGGAGATTTTGTGGGGCAGATCGGGAGTCTCGGATGGTATGTTGCCTCCCTCGTGCCAGGGTCCGGGACATCTCAGATCGGGTGCAGGCTATTCTTGAGAATGAGGGCATGAACCCAGATGTAGTGGTCCATGTAGGGACCAACGATGTAGGTAAGGTGAGTGAGGGGGTCCTGTTTAGAGAGTTCATGGAGTTAGGAGTGAAGCTGAACGGCAGGACCTCCAGGGTGACGATCTCGGGATTGCTACCTGTGCCACGTGCGAGTGAGGCGAAGAATAGAATGATTATGCACATTAATACGAGGCTGAGAGCTTGGTGCAGGAAGGAAGGGTTCAGGTTTTTGGATAATTGGTCTTTGTTCCAGGGACATTGGGATCTGTTTCGAAGGGACGGTCTACATCTGAACCGGAGGGGTACTAACATTCTTGCAGGAGTGTTTGCCAGTGCTGCTCGTGGGGGGGGGGGGGGAGGTTAAAATAGATGTGCAGGGGGCAGGGATCCAGATCCAGAGGGTTGGTCAGAAGGAGCATGGGGTTAAATGTGTAGAAGGTTTGGGTGATCTTGAGAAGGTCATCAAAATTCAGGGTGCAATTATCCCGATGGAAGTTCAAGGAGCTGGGTTAGGTAGAGTAGACAGTGTTTTAAGCAAAGAGAGGAGGAATGGGCTAGGAGTTCTATACTTGAATGCGCGTAGTGTCAGAAATAAGACAGATGAGCTTGAAGCTCAGATGAAAATGGAGAACTACGATATTGTTCGGATAACGGAGATATGGCTGCAAGGGGATCAGGCCTGGGAATTGAGTGTACCAGGATATACGTGCTATTGTAGAGACAGAAATATGGGAAGATGGGGTGAGGAATAAGATTCAGTCCTTAGCAAGAGTTGACTTGGGAACAGGGGAAGTAGAGTCTGTGTGGATTGAGCTGAGGAACAGTAAAGGTAAAAAGACCCTAATGGGTGTTGTGTACAGGCCCTCAAACAGTAGCGTGGATATTGGGTACAAGTTGATTAGGGAGTTAACATTCGCATGTGCTAAAGGTAATGCAGTCGTTATGGGAGATTTCAACATGCAGGTGAACTGGGAGAATCAGGTAGGTGCTGGACCCCAGGATAGGGAGTTTGTGGAGTGTCTAAGGGATGTATTTTTGGAACAGCTTCTGCTTGAGCCAACCAGGAACGAGGCTATTTTGGACTTGGTGATGTGTAATGAACAGGAATTGATAAGTGATCTTGAAGTAAAGGAGCCATTAGGAAGTAGTTATAATAACATGATAAGTTTTTATCTACAATTTGAGAGGGATAAGAGCAGATCAGAGGTGTCAGTGTTGCAATTAAATAAAGGAGACTACGGAGCCATGAGGGAAGAGTTGGCCAAAGTTAAATGGGCGGATGCCCGGGCAGGAAAGACAGTGGATCAGCAGTGGCAGATATTCTTGGGGATAATACAAAAGATGCAAAAGCAGTTCATTCCAATGAGAAGGAATGATTCAAAGAGGGGGGAGGGGCCACAGTGGTTGACAAAGGAAGTCAGAGATTGAATAGCATTAAAGAAAAAGAAGTATGACAGGGCTAAGATGAGTGGGAATACAGATTATTGGGAAAGTTGGGAAACAGCAGATCTTAACTAAAAAAGCAATACGGAGAGAAAAAATCAGGTATGAGCTCAGTCTAGCCAGGAAATTAAAAGGGGATAGCAAAAGGTTTTTTAGCTATGTTAAGAGAAAGAAGATAGTTAAGAACAATTTTGGCCCCTTGAAGAAGGAATTGGGAGAAATTGTTATGGGAAACAGGGAAATGGCAACAGAATTTAATGCGTACATTAGATCTGTCTTCACCAGGGAGGACACAAGCAATCTCCCAGATGTATGGATGGGCCAGGGTCATAAGATATCAAAGGAATTGAGACAGATTGACATTAGGAAAGAAACTGTGATGAGTAGACTGGTAGGACTGAAGGCTAATAAATCCCCGGGTCCAGATGGTCTGCATCCGAGGGTTCTAAAAGAGGTGGCTCAGGAAATTGCGGATGCATTGGTATTCATTTTCCAATGTTCCTTAGATTCAGGATCAGTTCCTGAAGATTGGAGAGTGGCTAATGTTATCCCACTTTTCAAGAAAGGAGGGAAGGAGAAAACGGAGAACTATCGTCCTGTTAGCCTAACGTCAGTCGTGGGGAAGATGCTTGAGTCCATTATTAAGGACGAAATAGTGGCACATCTTTATGGCAGTAATAGGATTAGGCCGAGCCAGCATGGATTTACCAAGGGCAAATCATGCTTGACTAATCTGTTGGAGTTTTTTGAGGGTGTAACAAGGATGTTAGACGAGGGTAAGCCAGTGGATGTTGTGTACCTAGATTTTCAGAAGGCATTCGATAAGGTGCCACATAGGAGATTGGTGAGTAAAATCAGAGGGATTAATCCCTTCAATTCAAGGGATTGATTCATCAAGTCAGCTTCGAAGGAAACGCATAAACAGTCCTTCTTTTCTGGACGCAAACCCTCTTCCTGGAGCATCTGAACTGCATTCACAAGAGAAGCGGAATTTCCCAGCGGCCGGATCTTTCAATTCCTATCCCCATTCCATGTACGACTTGTCTATCGATGCCCGCCTTTTTCGCCACATTGAGTCCACTCTCAGACTAGGGGAGGAACACCTTTTATTCCTCCGCAGTAATCTCCAGTCTTATGGCGTGAACATCGATATCTCTAAGCTTCCCACCCCTCTTCCATTTCCTTCATTTCCCCACTCTAGTCTCTTACTCTTCTCTTTACCTGTCTGTCATTTCCCCATGCTATCCCTCCTCCTTCTCCTTCTCCCACGATCCACTCTCCTCTCCTGTCAGATTCATCCTTACCCAGTTTTTGCCTTTACCACTTATCACTTCCCAACTGTTTAATTTGTCCTTCTTCCTCAACCACCTGGCTTCACCGATCCGCTCTTAGCTCTTCCTCCCCCCTCCCCCAGCGGTCTGATTCTGGCATCTTCGGGCTTCCTTTCCAGCCTGCTGAAGGAAAGTCAACGGTTTATTCATTTCCATGGGCCTGAGGATGACATGTTGATGTTCCTACAGCAATCTGAACGTGCATGAAATTGATGCAGTCTCCCACATACTAAACCATCTCCCATCAATGTTCGCACCAGTATAAAGCAAAGAAATCCAATCACCGCACACGTAACCCTCAAACTGCAAATGTTTAAAACGACATAGCTTCCCCATTGTTTCAGCAATGCAATTGCTTTCACTACACTGACTGCGTTGTCGATAGCGAGGTAGATAATCAGACTTACTTATTTGATAATATGAACGGCACTTGTACTATGATTATAACACATATTAAATTCTGATTTTGTTGTCTTGATGTGTTTCCGTGATGGACTTACGCATTGAATGGTATGTAATGAACAGCACAAAAGAAGAGCATGCCAAAAGCAATACGGAGAGAAAAAATCAGGTATGAGCTCTGTCTAGTCAGGAATATAAAAGGGGATAGCAAAAGCTTTTTTAGATATGTGAAGAGAAAGAAGATAGTTAAGAACAATGTTGGCCCCTTGAAGAATGAATTGGGAGAAATTGTTATGGGAAACAGGGAAATGGCAACAGAATTTAATGCATACTTTAGATCTGTCTTCACCAGGGAGGACACAAGCAATCTCCCAGATGTATGGATGGGCCAGGGTCATAAGATATCAGAGGAATTGAGACAGATTGACATTAGGAAAGAAACTGTGATGAGTATACTGGTAGGACTGAAGGCTAATAAATCCCCGGGTCCAGATGGTCTGCATCCGAGGGTTCTAAAAAAGGTGGCTCATGAAATTGCGGGTGCATTGGTAATCATTTTGCAATGTTCCTTAGATTCAGGATCGGTTCCTGAAGATTGGAGAGTGGCTAATGTTATCCCACTTTTCAAGAAGGGAGGGAAGGAGATTGGTGAGTAAAATCAGAGGTCAAGGCATTGGCGGCAGGGTTTCAACATGGATAGAAAACTGGTTGGCAGATAGAAAACAAAGGGTAGCAGTGAAAGGGTGCTTCTCGGAATGGCTGGAGGTGACTAGTCGGGTACCACAGGGCTCTGTATTGGGACCACAGCTCTTTACGATTTATGTCAATGATTTAGATGAGGGCATTGAAAACTATATCAGCAAGTTTGCTGACGATACTAAACTGGGTGTCAGTGTGACATGCGAAGAGGACGTTAGGAGAATACAGGGAGACTTGGATAGGCTGGGTGAGTGGGCAGATACTTGGAAGATGTCATTCAATGTGAATAAATGTGAAGTTATCCACTTTGGAAGCAGGAACAAGAGGGCAGAGTATAGTCTGAACGGAGTAGAGTTAGGTAAGGGAGAAATGCAAAGAGACCTCGGAGTCCTAGTTCACCAGTCAATGAAGGTGAATGAGCAAGTGCAACAGGCAGTGAAGAGGGCAAATGGAATGTTGGCCTTTGTTACAAGGGGAATTGAGTACAAGAGCAAGGATGTCCTTTTGCATTTGTTTACAGGTCCCTGGTGAGACCACACCTGGAATATTGTGTACAGTTTTTGTCTCCAGGTTTAAGGAAGGACATTCTGGCAATTGAGGAAGTGCAGCGCAGATTCACTAGGTTGATTCCTGGGATGGCAGGGCTGTCTTACGCAGAGAGATTGGAGAGATTGGGCTTGTCCACGCTGGAATTGAGGAGATTGAGAGGGGATCTGATTGAAACGTTTAAGATAATTAAAGGATTTGATAGGATTGAGGCAGGAAATATGTTCCAGATGTTGGGAGAGTCCAGTACCAGAGGGCATGGATTGAGAATAAGAGGTCAGTTATTTAAAACAGAGTTGAGGAAGAGCTTCTTCTCCCAGAGAGTTGTGCAGGTGTGGAATGCACTACCTCGGAAGACGGTGGAGGCCATTTCTGTGGATGCTTTCAAGAAGGAGCTAGATCGATATCTGATGGATAGGGGAATCAAGGGATATGGGGACAAGGCAGGGACTGGGTATTGATAGTGAATGATCAGCCATGAACTCAGAATGGCAGTGCGGACTCGAGGGGCCGAATGGTCTACTTCTGCACCTATTGTCTATTGTCTATTGTATCTAGATACTTCTTGCAGTCATAAGCTAATGGACCCATGCATTAGTCATTGGATGAGATTGATTGGCTTGTCAGATGGTTATCGAAGGGCAGTCAGGAGTTAATATTGAGGAACGTGGTGATTACAGTCCATGGATTAGTAAGGCTGGGATATTCACAAAGAGTGACCGGCTTCTCGAGACGGACAAGGAAATGGAAGTCCAAACATCAGTCTAAGTTTGAAAGCGGACTTACAATGTGGCGTTCAATACATTCTGAATACCTGGCTTCACTGACGGGAAAAGTCATGATGCATTAATATATAATATTGGTCTGATTAGAATATCGCAACTTTTCGGCTCCCCGTGAGTGAAGGATGTGATTGCAGTGGAACCAGTAAAGACAGGTTTCATCAGGAATCTGCTGAACAGGGACACTTGGATATCAGAGGAAAGTCAAGCATTCCCTCCGTGAAGCTGAGGGGGAAGATGTTTCATCCAGAAGTTTAAAAATCATTAGTGACATACATGTGGTCACTAGTGGTAATAATGTATCCATGTCAGGTACATCTAATAGGAAGGGAATAGGTTTAGTGGAAGTGGAAGTTTTACCCTAAGTTAGCGTGTTATTCTTTCTTCGTTTCCTTTTGATGCGATTTAGTTGCGGACCTGACGACCTAGGCTACTGCACTGTTCGTGTTCACAGTGATGTCTCCCAAGCGGTTATGGGTGTCCTGTTCATTCTTTCATTCACTTTCATTCTTATTCACGGAAATTCGGACTTTTTCTCTTTCTGCGAATTTCTTCACTGCCATCTTGAGGCGGAGCTTAAATAAGATGGGCGACACTTCATCAACCAGCCTTGCAACAATCGAGAACGAGCTCTGAATTCTTTTTTTTTTTGCACCTGCTGAACTGCTCTCCAGTTGTGCTTATATTGATGCCCATGTCCCATTCGTCGCTCCAGTACGACAAAACCCCAAAGAAAGGCTGATATTTCACGCTGAAAGAGACTGAATAAAGCTTCATTTATCTTTCACCGCCCCGCAGTCTCCATGTTGGAAATTGGCACACTTACTCTCTTGAGTAAGTTGACCCAGTTCCAAGGAAAAGTGTTAACTGGTTTCTCTTCCCACGGAGTCTGTTTCACTGGACGAGTTCTACTATTCTATGTTTCTCTTCTAGAACTTAACACAACTTCTGAACCGCGACTCACGCTGGGAGATATGATGGGTCATAAATTGCTAAATCTACATGCCCAAATCAGGATGAATGCATAGAAGCGAATAAAGTGGGGGAATTAGTTGATTTCAGGCCATGTTAGGTGCACCCTTCTCAAAAGACTTTGCAGGATTAAATACCCAAGGTCGAAAGTGACCGTAAAATGCAAGTAGAGTAAATACCCGTATTTAAACCTGCCATTTTGGGGTGATACCCGGGAATAATAGTCTACGCTGGCAGGAAGTTTTTCTTGTCCGTTTCCGACTTGGGGTCATCCACGTCCAGCATGGATAATCTGCATAAATATGCCTCTGCCTGTACTCCTGAAATCATCTGTTCCTACATTTTCTTTTCTTTATCAGACATATCTGATGTGTTTTGGACCATTCTGTGAACTGTTCAACATTGAAAGTAATCAGTTCCCATATCACTTAAGAACTTGCTCAGGCAGCGTGAAAACTTATGGAAGGAAGGCAGAAGGCTTCCAGCTCGAGTCCCTGGATGGTAACCATGTCCGTTTCTCACTGGATCTAGTCGAAGGCTGAAATCACTGTTACTTTACGGCTCTTCACCCCACACTTGCGATCCAGGTAATTTATATTGTCATTTCCAAATCATACTGCTTCAAACTAGACGGGTGGTTAGAAAAACACCCGGCCCAGATGAACATATCACAGTAAACACAAAGTACACTGCGGATGCTGTGGTCAGATCGACACATACAAACAAGCTGGAGGAACTCAGCAGGTCGGGCAGCATCTGTGGAAACGAGCAGTCAAAGTTTCGGGCCGAGACCCCCGTAGGCTGCTCCTTCCAAAAGACTGCAATTTAATATTATAATCAGCTTAACAGATCATCATCACAAATTAAAAAAATCAAACAAGCGAAACATTAACTCCACAGAGGAACCGTTATTTCATCAACATGGGTTGAAAAACTACAGTATGTCTTCAGAGGAATTTGCAAGCTGCAAATCGTCGTGAAATTAGTTTAGACGATGTATGTTTCTATGTTTTGAAAGGTGTCATCAGGGCGTCATCGTTTTTCACCAGCACAAACTCACACATAAATTGGTTTTCGAATTGAGCAGCAGGCATTGAGGAGAAGCTGCAGAAATGAAGAGATATGACAGACTTTCTATTTATAGTTATTGTAGAAGATGAGGATGTTTTCAATGTACAAGCCAACTTAACTGTGCAGCATGTCTCGAAAGATCTGGTCAATGAAGGTTTTGGAAACGGCTGGACTTTTGGATATTCCGAAATGCATCATCAGGTATTCCCAGTTTTTCTAGTGGACAGTGGATGTTATGAATGCTGTCTTCCACTGTCCTGGCGGATGCTGATCAAGTTGTACGTATTTCGTAGAATCAGTTGTGTAAAGATATGGATCCCACCGAGTGTTTACTTTTGCTGTCCATGAAGGGCAGAGACGAGTAGTTCCCATTGATGATTTTGTTGAGCCCATGTTAATAACTGCAGGGATGCAGATCCTGGACATATGGAAGGACGAATGAAGCAGTGCTTTAGCGCTTCGGCGATGTCGTCATTGATGATTTTGGTCTCAGAAAGCGAGGGGGAGATCACAGTGCCACGGTGAGGAGTGATGCCCAGAAGGCGGTCGCTTGTCATGTCTGTGGGTTGACACAGTGTTTACTTTCCTTTACTAAAAGTGTTGGCTAAGTTATGACCGGCGCTTGAGAATTTCGTAAAGTTTGAGGGTCTCTTCCGTTTCCATGGATTTATCGGGCGATGACAGGAAAGGTCGCAGGCCGCTGCCGGAGCAGGAGGGTCCCAAACTCAGCAGTGACTCGGATTACCAGGCGAAGTGAGTGTCATGGTCCGGTCCGTTAACTACTCATTTCAGTTAATGAGCCCGTGTTCCACTGGGCTCCTTGATTAGGGCACCTGATCCTCATTCGCCTCATTTGAACCGGCAGCATAAAAACTCCGACTTTCATGTTGTACACCGTAGCCAGTGCGGCTTTACTCGTCCCGGGGCAGCGGAGAATTATGGACTCGGTTCTTCGGTGCCTGTGTCTGCTCAGTGAATTCAGTCGTTTTCGTGTCCGGCTAGGTTGCCGGCCGTTTCGCCACTATTCCGAGCTAAAATGCGAATTCTGTCGTTTCCATGTTAGGTTGAGATTAGCTGCTCGATTGTCTCCCCTCCGAGGTGCCAAGAATAAGAGACCATCTTCATGAGCTTCCCCGTGTCTGGATACAAATGAACTGTCCTAGTTCGGTTTCTGTCGTCTGTTGTTTGCCGCTACTCCGAGTTGGGACTACTGTCTCTTCGTTTCCAGCGAAGGGATTGCCGGCCGTTTGCCAATTCATGAGCTGCTCTGTGTCCAGATCCGTATTGCCAGTCGTTGCTTGTTTTAGTCGTCTCTATCCCAGCTAAGTTTGTCCGGCAGTTTGCCGCTACTCGGAATTGCGAATTTTGTCTCTTTGTGTTTAGCTGAGGAATATTGGCCGTTTGCAGCTCCTTCGAGCCGAGATATGTATCGTTGTTTGGTGTTGTCTCCGTGTTCCAGTTCCATGCTCCGAGTCCAAGTTCAGTTGAGGTCCAGACTCCGAGTCCATGTCCATGTCAAGGTTCCGAGTACCACTCAACGCTTCGTGGCCAGTCCAGGCTTCGAGTCCAAGTCCATCTCCGTGCCCACGTGATGTCCAAATCCGTCTTCGTGTCAAGTCTCCGTGCCTGTGTCCTGCACTTGGGTCTGCTTTACTCAGGCACCCACTGCAACAGTAAGTGTCTTGAGTCTGGCGCCAGAGGTAACCCAGGATGAGAAGAATATTGGGTTGGGAATTGATTGGATTCGCGATGCTCTACGATACTCATGTGCTTTTGTCTCGTGCGCACTTTTGCTGTGGCAGGTTGTAATGGATCTTTATATCAGCAACGTTTCTAATGCAACATTTCCAATTGTGCCAACGACAGAACTTGATCCTATTTCCTCTGATGGTCATTCCAACAGGCTTTCGCGGGATAAAAGCAAACAAAGTGAGTGAAAGGAAGTGGTACGTTCGGGTCCACTGTGCAGAACAGCATGCGAAGAAATTCTTATTCGCATAAAATACAGAAATGCGGACTAGGTGTAACTGGCAGCATACTGAGGTGCAGAGGGGCGTGTGGAAAGCAAAAGTGTTTATATTTAGTGCCATGGAGTCAAAGATTCCTACGGCCAATCTACTTCGCGCTGTCGGCCTTATCTCCTTGATCCTGCCCTGCTCCAAATCCCTCAGTTCCCCAACCATGCAGATATTTATCCAAACAGCTCCGAGAGCAATTATTGGGTAGAAAACTAAATATATCTTCGGGCAATGCCTTTTATTTTCTCAAATTCTGTCTGGAAATTGTGATAAATAGTGACTCCATGAGTCTGTAAAAATATTGCATGGTATTTGCAACAACATACTATTTCCTGCAATGGTGATCTCTTCACTTTAATATCAGTCTGACATAAAACATTGCACTGATGTCAAATGTGAACATCCCCAAAACAGCTCACAGGGTAACTCTCTCCGGAGCTTCTGCCTGCGTGTCAGGACAGCTCCCTCCGACATCTTACAGCATGTACATGTCAGTATCTACCGGTAGGTAGAGAGAGGGAAGGTTAGATAGACAGAGAGACAGATGGGTAGATAGATAGATAGATAGATAGTTCGATAGATAGATAGATATGGCAATAGACAGACAGACAGTGGGACGGGACAAGGAAAAATGTTCTTGCCACCTGTTCGCAGGAATGGAGGTTGTTACTCAGAAATGTCTTAATCAGCACAACCACAAGTGGACACAATGAGCTTTTTGCCGATTTGCTGACGAACTGCTAAAACTGAAAACATTTTCAGAAAAGAAAATGAAATTTTTCTGGATAGTAGGAAGAACAGACAGTGATCTGGTGGTCTGCCCTCACTGGTTCGCTCACCTTTGTGAACTGGTGTGAACCAATCTGAGTTGGAAACGACAAAATAAATTACCCAGACTACAGGCTCATTTTCCGGATGTTACTTTTCCTGGTGCTTGACTGTTTGCGCATTGTACGGAAATCCTGCAGGGTGAACAAGCTGCTACTGACTCTACATTTGTAGTTCGGCCACTTTTGACAAAGTGCATTTTTATCCTCGCAGGAATCTCGCATTTTTAAGATGTGAATCACCCGCTATTGCACCACGAGAACTAACGCCTCCACTTTATTCACTTCGATAGATAGGCCTGTTTTGTCATTTGGCATTTATGACCTATTATTTTATCCAGCGTGAATCGCTGCACAGATATGGTTTCAGTTTCTGAAACAGAAACACCGGCTAGTAGAATGAGTCCTGTGAGACAGACTGTTTGCAAAGGGAAAGAAATAAACACTGACGCTTGGAGTTGGGACAAGAGTGTAAGTGCACCGATATCACAGTTCATTCCCGAGGCGTCCAGTTGCAAGGTGTCGTTATTCTCTTTTATGTTCTCCCTCACGATGGCGATGCCGAAATTTGCAGACAGAGTGGAAAGTCCGAATGCCAGTGGAATAAGCATTAAAGCGTGATAGATAGGAGCTCACTTACGCTAACTTAGGCTGAAACGTGCACTTCCACTGAACCTTTGCCCTTCGCTTTAGACGAGCCTCTTACGGGGACACGTTGACCACAACGGAAGAAATAAGCGTCGCCAGTAATTCTTAAAATTCTCTGTGTTGCTCCTCTTCCTGCTCCGCGTCAGGGAGAGAATGGAGGATCCTTCTCTTATGTCTCACACCTCCCTTGTTCAGCGACTTCCTGGTGAAACCGCTCCGCATCTGCCCTATTGTAAACACATCCTTTACCCATAGGGAGCAGAAGAGTTCTCTAATCAGAAGGATGTTAGACAATGTTGCAGAAGGACCTTTCCAGTCATTGAAGGCTGGTATTTGGGATGTATTGGACACGCCCTGAATCAGTCTCCGTCTCCAGCTGCACTGACGTTGGAACTTCCATTTCCTTCTCCTTCTCTGCGTCAGCACTGTCGAGAATCCAATCACACTTTGTAAATATCCCATTCTACTCACCCATGGAAGATAATCACGACATACCTCGAAGAACCTGTCCGCCCTTCACTGACCATTTGACAAGCTGTACAATTTCATGCCATAACCAAGGACGCATTGGCTTACTACTCAAACGCGAAAAGTTCTTCTTGTATGCTATTCATTGCAGAGCGTTCAATATATTAGTACATCCCGATAGCAGGGCAGGAAAAGAAAAGAACATAGAACGTTGCGTTATATTTACAGTGAATATACAGCTCAGATTGTCTAATATATCAATCCGACCAATTTAGCGCTTCTGCAAAACAATTGTCGTTGTTAGTAGATGTAAGGAATACAGATGCTCTGTCGGTTTAAACATTTGCACCATTCCGAGGGTCGTGTGTACGGTGATTAAATTACCTTGCTTTCTACTGCGAACGTTGACGGCAGCACGTTGACCACATGAGGGACAGCATCAACTTGATACGGATACAGAATGCTGGAAAAACCCAGAATTCCGGGACCCATCTATTGTAATGAATAAACAGTCTGTGTTTCGGGGTGAGATATTCCTCAGAGACGGAAAGGAAGGACATAGCTGCTCCATCAATAGCAATCCAGAAACGGAGAGTTCAAGCTGACTGTGGATCACAACAACATTCCCTTTAATGACCGTCATTCCATCATCTTTGACATTCTGTAATGTCTTGTCAAGCTAACAATTTCTCATCACAATTGGGATTTTACAGGAATGACATCATGTTTATTTTTACCCCAACTGTTGGAAGACACGTCAGCCTTCTGCACGACTGAATATTCGGCGTGCTGGAGCGAGTATAAATGAATGATCGAGGAGATTCGTTAGCCCAGAGTTTCTTCAGCGGGATCGCGGGCAGCTGGACAGGCTCAATCTCACACAACATGCTTCAATTATTCTACAGTGTGAGAAAGATCTATTACCTGATCGTTTCCATCATCGGTGTTCCTGGTAAGAACATGGATAAACTACCATTTGATGTTCTGTTTGTGCGGTCTTCTGGACTCCTTCAGTTACGGACAGCGTTGGGATGCCGCTGTATCAGTGAGTGCGGTGCAGACATTGTGACAAAACTCTAAGTTCGTTCAAAATTGTAGTTTAATCCTTGGCCTCGGCTGAAAATAAGCCGGCATTTCAAACAGATGTAGAGTGGAAGATCGGGGAGATGGATTAATTTTGTGAATTGATAACAGACAGCTTTGAATTATCGATACAAAGCAAACCCTGATAATCCGGCGCACTCGGCACCTTTATGAGCTATTTGGTGTTATTCCAGAGCACAGTGTAACATTCTTTAAATTCAAAGGAAAATGTATTGCACCGTATTTTTATGAAATTGCTGCAAGTTGGTTGGGATCGCGGGAAGGCGATCGCCGGTGAGATTCAGGGGAGAGCGGTCGACTTTTCTTATAACTTAGGCACCAAAGCATCGGGAGTCGCACAAAATCAGGTAAGGGGTTATGCTCGTCGAGGCGCACCAGGATTTGTTTCCAAGTATTGTGAAGTGAAGCGGTATTTCAGAGCCATCACAGCATTTTCCCTTAGTAGTCAGACGGGGTAAGTAATTGAGATACCCTTCTCCGGAAAAGTAGATTTGTAGGAATTAGAATTACGCTGCTATCATTTGAGGCGACACCTAAAACAGTCAGATGCTTAAAAGGAGATATTGCCTCTGTTTTAGAAATTGGATGTTTTGAGCACTAACAAGCAAAATATCTAAAACTTTTTTCGGGTCAGACAGAATATTTAAAAGTCAGAATTGATACTTTCTGATCGGACACTTTGACAACTATCTGAAAGAAATGGGTGAAGGAACCCCGACCAAAATTGATTATAAAATTTAAAAGAAGCGAACCAGCCGCAGCCCCCGTGTGAGGATGACAAACTGGAGTCGAGGGGCAAGCGAAGAAAATCGAATGAAAATGCTAAAATTGCTTTGAAATTTGTCAATGGAGTGTAGTGGCCGTGCTTCTCGGTACGTACAGAGTGTTAGAGCACAGGTGACGGGAACGTTGTAGTCACCATCGCTGAAAACGTTGACGTGGTCTCTAGGCTTTACACGTCCGTCAAAAACCTGATGATGTGAGATTTATGCGACACACACAAAATGCTGGTGGAACTCAGCAGGTCAAGCAGCACATATGGAAACAATGCAGTCAACGATCCGAGCGAAGACACTTCAGCAGGTGTGTGTTGCGTGGATTTCCAGAATCTCCAGAATTTGGTTGTTTCGGAGATTTATGTTGATTCATTTTGTCAGCTTTGGTGATCAGTTGACAATGCCTCCACTAACGAACACAGTCCCGTTTTACACCTGTTGAAACTTCATAAATGTGTTGTCTGCAAATGTTTATTAATCTCTAATTCCAGCTAATCTCTGCACTCAGACCCATGGCACAGCAAGATATAATTTTTCTCGTTTTTTTTTTCCCCAGTGAACTTAATGGCGATCGTGATTCTGTCCCGGGGAAAGTGCGGACTCTCCACCTGCACCACTCGATATCTCGTGGCCATGGCGACAGCGGATCTACTAACCATCATCTTTCATGTCACATTGTGGCGGGTCAGTTATTATTACTTCCCCGGGACTTTCCTGGACATCACCGCACTGTGCAGTGCTCTCTATGTCCTGGGATTAGTAGCCACTGACTGTTCTGTCTGGTTCACCGTCACTTTTACGGTTGATCGGTTTATCGCCATCTGTTGCCAGACGGGGAAAGTAAAATACTGCACGGGGGAAATTGCGGCAGCGGTTCTGGTAACAAGCACAGTTTTGTTCTGTTTTAAAAATGTGCCGATCTTCTTTATATTTCTTCCTGTTAAAGTGATTGACAATATACCCTGGGACTGCATTCGAAAGCCGGCCTACTTCGCAGATGCCGGGTGGGTGGGATATAGATGGTTTTGTACCGTCCTAACGCCATTACTCCCGTTCGTGTTGATACTACTACTCAACGCTCTGACGGTCAGATATATCCTAGTGACTAGTCGCGTCCGTGACGGGCTGAGGTGTCAGAGCAAGACAGTCAACCGCAGTGACCCGGAGATGGAGAGCCGGAGGAAGTCTGTGATCCTACTTCTCTCCATCACCGGAAGCTTCATCATTCTGTGGTCGGTGAATGTTGTCGAATTCATTTATAACACCATTGCCGGATTGGATCAGAATTATTACAACAATTCGGAATACATACTTGAACACACCGGAATCATGTTGATGTCATTAAATTGCTGTACGAACACTTTTATTTATGGGGTAACGCAGACGAAGTTCAGAGAGCAATTCATCGAGGCAGCGAAATATCCGCTCACGGCAATGATTCAGCTGATTAATAAACTGAACATCTAATTTCTTCTCAGAGGCGGTCGCAGTGTCTTCCATCTTGATGTTACAGAACTGGTGGTCACGGGAGAACGTAGCAGCTGCGAGAATAATATCTGTTCAGAGCCCGAGAGGTAACACAGCTCGGAAACATGACGATCGGGTCCTACCAATTATTAAACGCATCCTAACTTTATGTCTTTATTTGTATTGTCTTTCACTATATTTCGGTTGTCGTCACCGCCACACCACTCTCCATAACAAATCCTGTCCTCCAGTGTAAGTATGCACCGGATGAGTGATGTAAAAGCCGTTGCACTCGATGTCCGAGAGGAAACTGAGCAACTGGAACCTTGCAGAAATACTGCCGTCAGTCGGACTGTGGACGGAATCTGCACTGAGCGCTCCGGAAATCAGATCGAGCCTGGCCCGTACTCAGATTGTACAGGCAGCGCCACAAAGAGATTTAGCTGATCGCATCCAATATCCTCTGTAGAAGGTCTGTGGCTTGCAATAAGTTGCGAGGAAGGAATCTTTTTTCATGTCCCTGCGTGACTTTTAGCAGGTAATAAGAATGTTAATGAATTCAATGCAGTTGAGACTGTCGACAGACGGCTTATTAAGATTTTGAGTGAAGGCCCGATGACTGACACTGACGGTCGAATGCTACGGCATCATCAGACCGTTAAAACGCCGGACGCAGAAGTTGTCGATGGACACTTCATTGTGGCTTTGATCGAAGGCCCGATGGTTAACACTGACGGTGGAGCGACACGGCATTAAACCACTGTATACAGAAACTGTCGATAGACTGTTTATTAGGACTTTGGGCGAGCCTGAAGGGTAATACTGATGGTAGATTGACCCTACATCAGTCCATTAAACCACAGGATACAGAAGCGCAGTCGGTTCATTCGCTCGATCGAGTTCTTCTGCTGTTCTCTCAGGTAAACTTTCTCTCAACCCCAATCCATTTCCATCACCAGGAAGCTGTGAACCCCCTCACCAATTAACAATCAAACTTTTTTTTATTTCTTTAACCACCCAAGAACCGGGCCTAAACGCCATCGATGACATGAATTGAGACTCTTCTACCAGCATTGCATTCGCTTATTTACAACGGAATTGCCTTGCACGTCAGCATTCAGTAACTCTAGAGCTAGGACTCGTCACTTCATATGAATCTCTTTTATTTCTGAACAACCTCCCCAACTTCTCTGCGCATTAATCTTTCTGGCCGAAGCATACCCCACAACTTTATACGCTGTATTCTAGCTGTCACAGCATTGCCCACTCTGTCAAACTGCCTCCATTTTCTGACCCTCCACTGTTGTAAAACTCTCTTATAGTAGTTCCCTAGCTTATTGCTGTCCTACATTGCGACACGACTTTGTCTATCTGCGGTCCTTGCGATTCGTTACTATTTGATAAGGAGGACACAAAGATCGCATCCAATGGCACAACAATCGGTGAATTGTTTCCAGGTAGGACAGAGGAGGCGAGGATATTCATGAAGAACTCCAGAACTTCAACCCTGCTAATCTTGATTTACTCTCACATACAATAGACCCCTCCAGTGAACTCAGAATATCCATCTCACGTGACACTCGGATGAGATGCATTCATTTAACAGTTCGATCATTTCCTGTAATACTACAGATAGATCACCATTTATGCTAACGGTGTCTATTCCCGGCAGCCACTCTTTGAAAATCAATCGTTTCGGTGTCTAGCTTATCTGTTCTCTAAGGAGTATTTCTTGGCCAACCTTTGTCCATCTCAGGTACTGTCATGATCTTTATACTGCACGCGGAACTAATTGGTCTGTGCACCGTATATCTGGCAGATACTGTAACTCCGTATTGTTCCTGACAATGCCCTTAATGGCCATTGGCAAAAGAGCTTGTCTGCCTATTCCAGCGCTGCCCTTTACTCTAACCTGATCATTCTGCCACCGATGTCTTCTCAAAAGCTTCACACATGTGCCGTGTCGTTTACTAATATAACATTGCCACTTCCTGACTTAGGCCACGGGAACTGGTGTTCGAACCACTTAGGTCTCTGACTCCAACGTCTATTCCATCTTTTCTCTCTAACAACCCCTAAACGAGTAGAGTGGTGGCCATTGATCCCAAATGAGTCCCCCACCGACACGTAAGCCACGTGGACACTCTCATTCCATCACAAGTAATCGAGGGTCACCGTCTGATTTTCATAATCCTCCAGATCTTACTTCACAACGCATTCCTGGGGACTCATAGCACATTGTTTCCAATCCAAACCACTTGCGCTAAGTCTCTCTCACGCAGTATTTAAGAAAATCTATTCACAAAGTATTACACCCTATTATTATTCATATGCCTATCTCCGAATTCCTCCGAATTTTCACCTCTAATCCGTGCTAACGATTGAGTGTCCTGTTTTGTTATCCCATCATTGTGATCATCCCTTTCGGATTTCTGAGTTGTTGCCCAAATACGTCACTGTGTTGCTTCCTCTGTGATGTACGTACCTCCTATGAACTTCCGTCAATAATGCAACTCCCGTTCATTTGACCGGCATCGAAGCAGCGATACAGCGGAAAGCTGAGCTGCCAATTTTACCATCCATCAGCCACACTTGTATAGACATGTTTACATAATTGCTGGTTTTGCATTTCCCTGCTCCGAGTTGCTATGTCGCTCCTCCATTACTCCCTGTTTAAAGTAATTGCACTCTGATACTTTGCATAGTTCTGCTCTCCGGTGCTTGCCTATCTGTTTCGTATTCCGTCATTCCAATATCACAGGAAAATCACTAGCTAGAAAAGAGGCAAATTTAAGGCGGTTCGCTGATCAAAGTGCCTCTGCGATGAAATAAATGACGCAGTCGTAAAGTGAATTCGTTACAAATCGGACAGCAAGATATTCATTTGTAAAGCTGATAACAAAACCGACTTCTGTCTTGTAATACAGTCCACCAAAAGGCAAGTGTTCATTAAATAACCAGTGATTTCAATGATTGTGGGGCGGAAGGAAATGAGACTATTACAGTCAAATTAGATGAAATCATGACTACGGGTTTGCTGGTTACGTTGATCAAACTGGTAACTTCATAAAGACACGGGGCCTGTGTGTTTGCTTCTGGTGACTTGAAAGGGAGCGGAACTTCCAGTGGCGTCGGAGGAGCGCACGGTAGTTGTAGTTCTCTACTCCAGTTAATGGGCACCCTGGCGTCTTCTTGCCGTGAGATGATTTCACGCTGGTCGCAAGGATTGGAAAACAGCTGGCTTTTATTAGTTCATACATCGGGAATTGTTGAAAGGAAAATAAAAAATCACAGATTGGATGGAAATATGTCAATGCGATTGTGTTCGAGAATGCAAAAGCAGACAAAGATTCATTGGAACAATTGAAATAGAATAAACAAATCAAACAACAAATATGTAATAAATCGCTACATCATATGCATTCCAATCTCTATACATCGTTGGTTTATAGATACTGTATATACAGTACATTTATATGTCGCCGCGCTGGAAGCAGTGCCCTGGTTTCAGACCGTGCCGGGTAGAGATGTCTGGGTCGGTTCAGTATCAACTTAAAGTCATGCAATCATATAACACCACTGCTGAAAGTAGACGATTCGGCCTGACCTGTCTGTGCTGAACTATGACTCTGGCTAATCCTATCGAACTGAAAACAACTCAAAGCAAAACCATAACCTACTAATTCCTATACTTCTACATGATGAATCAGAACCCGCATGCTCGTGTAAGTTGTTTACTTATCCCCACCACCATCGGAGTGAAGACCTTCCCCATCATGTTCCATAGAGCACAGAAAATAAAAATCTACTGCACATTACAGAATCTTCGGCCCACAATGTCGAGCCGACCATGTAAACAACTCCAGACACTTCCGGGAATATCCCAAGCGCATAGCTATTTAATTTTCAAATCTCCGTGTACCTACTTAAGAGGCTCTTAAAAGACCCTATTTTCTCGTCTTCCACCATCGTCGCAGACAGTGTATTCCACGCACCCACCACTGTTGCGTCTTTAAAAATACCCCTGAAAGCCCCTCGATGCCTATATCTAAGCACCTTGAAACTATGCCCTCCCCTGTTAACTATTTCAGCCCCGAGAAAAGGCCTCTTGCCATCTATGTCCCTCATCAGCTTATACACCTCTATGAGGTCACTTCTCATCCTCCGTCGCTCCAAGGAGAAAAGGCCGATTTTAGTAATTCAGTAATCCAAGTGCGGTCTGACCAAGGTCACGTACAGCTGTAACATTACCTCACGACTCCTGAACTCAATCCTAAGGTTGATGAATGCCAACATACAATATACCTTCTTAACAACGCTGTCCACTGAAACATTTCACCATTCACACTTCACCTTATCCACCCTCAGTGGAAAACGCCTGTTGCATCCAGCTCGGTGTGTCAAACTCCTTTTAGGTCATAGGCTGGATTGGAAAAAAAAATCGACTTCATGCGGGCCGGATCAGTTGTACGTGTGCATGCTCCAACAGCTTTCGTTGTCTTCGTTTGTTCAACCTACTCTTCTTTGTCTCAGTCTCTGCTATAACTACAAAGTGTTTCAATTTACGAATTTTGTTTTTAATGACGAAGATTGCCCAGCAAGTATTATTTTTATGATTGGTATTCACTTAAAGTCATAGGCTACAAGAAAGTTCTGATGAGAGAGAGAAAGGAAATATTGCACTTTTGGCTAAAACTGATTTTGGAGCCACACCTTTAGCACTAATAAGCCATGTGAACATTAGCAGAAACAAATGTAGACCTAACGAAAAGAATTGTAAATGTAGGCTACACAGCTGCACCTAATTTTTAGTAGCCTGCTTCCAGCAAACAAACTCAGATAATGAACACCGTTAGCCTCTAATTTTTATTGAAGTGATCACATTTACAATAATAGATTAGTCGAAAACTGAATGAATCACAATATTATGACACACAATATTTCATAACGCATTTTGCTTACATGTCGCAGTGCACCGAACAGTTTCACTCATTTTTTCTTCACCTACTGCTTCCAGACACCTGATACCTCTTGGTTTTAAGCCCGTCTACATCAGGGACCAATTTCTGGGCAGTTCCGATTTCCATAATGCCATTTAGATGTCTGTGTGCAGTTTGGATTTGTTACAGTTCATTATGGAGAACGCCTGCTCACAGAGATACGTTGTCCCAACATGCAAAGGATCTTTGAGGCAAGATCTATCATCCTGGGGTACATTGGTCCCAGGTTTTGATAAAATGAGTCAAAAACCATAGTCTCAAGTTTATATTTCAAAGCCGAGTTACACTGAGTTTCGATCAGTTCCATTTGGAGTTTCTCCGGCATATCTGATGCAGCGTTGACGGCAAATGGCGAGCAAAATAGTCAGAATTATTTCTCGAGCTGAGTGAAGACTTGGAAACGATTCTGAAACTCCCTTTTAAGCTGTGATATTTTGTCCTTGTTCCTGTCCATGTTGTCATTATTCCCAGGAGAGTCACACACAGAGCGGAAATGAGCTGGGTTGCTCCGTGATGCTTTCATCTCCCACAGATCTAATTTAATTTGAAAGGCACGAATGCTGTCTTAGTATTCCGTAACAAGTTTGTTGCGACCTTGCATGTTAACATTAAGCAGATTTAAGTGCTCTGTTATATCCAACAAAAATGCAGGATGATAAAGCCAGTCTGGGTCATCCAACTCTGCCACTGGCTTCCCTTTCTCGTTCATGAATAGTCCAATTTCCGCGCGTAATTGAAAAAAAATCGTTTGAACACTACCCGTCTGCTCAATCAGCGGACTTCAGTGTGGTAGGGTAGGCCGTGTCCAATATTACTTTCGGACAAAACAGTGTCAAATTGCAGATGATTGAGTCCCTTGTCTCTAATAAAATTAACCGTTTTGATTACTACATCCATGACATTGTTCATTTTTAGGCTCCTGCTACATTACGCCTCTTGGTGTAGAATACAATGAAAATTCCAGAATTCCTGGTCTGGATTCTCTGTCTTAACTTTCTCTCTGAGTTTCGCAACAACACCTGTCATTTTCCCGACCATGGATGGTGCGCCATCTGTTGCCACACTGACCGCGTGACGCCAGTTAACCCCCAGTCTGTCCAAGGCCTGGACGAGGCTGGAAAAAACATCGTTCGCCATTGTGGTGTTTGTCATGGGCACGATCTCCAAAAACTCCTCGGTGACGGTCAAAGGTGCATCAACACCAGGAATTAGTAATCCCAATTGAGCTTCATCAGTCACGTCGTTGCTCTCCTCAATTGCAAAACAGAAGACAATAACTGATTTCAGTTTGTCGTTTCGTTGACTGTTCAAATTTCCAGTAAGGTCCCCGATTCTTTCTGCCAGGGTATTTCTTGACAAGCTGATATTAGTAAAAGCCTGTCTCAGCTCAGCCGCCGTCAGCATGCCTGCTTTGAGTATTCCCCCTCTGAGTATGACTTCGACACAGCACCTATTTCTTTGGCAATAATATAACTGGTGTTGACAGCTCCATCATGAGTCTCTCGACTTTTGGTGAACTCCGATTGCTGTTTTTTTTCTTTTTTTCAGAGCTGCTTCAACTTCTGCTTCACAGAAGGAAAAAACGATCTTTCCAATTATTGTTCAATATCCGACCTTCGATGTCAGCTTTTCTTTTCTTGGAAAGCATTTTGAACCAAAGCAGCAAGCGGTCTGAAACTTGCTACATGTGTTCCTTACCTGAGTACTCTGTGTGATTATACTGCGTCTGATGACGTAAGTGGGGACAAGTGGTCTTCAGTGCAGGCTGGTAGGTGCTTATGCACAGCGGGTGGTTCACTGCCGCACATTATTTTCTAAGTGAACACAACAATCTGCAGGCACAGCAGGCGGCACAGACAGAGGTGGGAGAGAGAACGCCAAGGGAGAGAGAGGGGCGAGAGAGAGAGCGGCTACCGTAAAGATACATAATATACTTTTGAATATACTTTTTCTTCCCCCAAATCATCCCGCGGGCCGATAGTTTGACAACCCTGTTCTGGAGGTAATTGGGTGTGTCGCAGAATCCAGTGAGAAAGGGCAAACCCTTACCGATTCTAATTCCACCCACTGAATGTCAATCCCTTCCCCATCCTTCCACGTCCAGAGGCTGACCATGGCAGACAATTAGCTCACCGTCCTCCCCCTGGGCTCCAATTGTAACCTGGATCTGTTTGTCTTCGGCTATGATGTACCGAGACTGTCCAACCCTACCCAATATTGTTGAACCCTTCCCTTCCCCCATTAAACCCAAATGAGTTCCAACACTTCCCATCCAACCCCATTGGATTCCTGTCCTTTCCATTCCATCACCTCCCAGTCATGTTTAATATCATTGGCATATGCCGTGACATTTGCTTGCATTGTGGCAGCACTAACAATGAAAACTACATGATGAATATAGAAAGAAATTAATAGCATTAAGTATATACTGTATTATTGTATATTCACTAGTACGATTGAAATAAGCGGTGCAAAAACGGGATAGAAGTAATGAGGTGGAGTTCATGGGTTCAATGTGCATTTAGAAATCTGATAGCAGAGAAGAGGAAGCTGTTACTGAATCGCTCAATGTGTGCCTTCAGGCTTCTTTATCTCCTTCTTGACGGTAACCATGAGAAGAGGGCATGTTTCGGAGATTGGGGTCCTTCATTATGGACACCACTTTTCTGAGGCACTGCTCATTGAAGACATCATGGATACTTCGGAGACTAGTTTTCCAGAGAGGGCTGGATAAATTTACATGTGTCTTCAGCTGCATTCGGTCCAGTTCAGTAGCACCCCTCCCACCACACAGTCCCCATGCCAGAGGGTGATGCAGCCTGTCAGAATGCTCTTCGCGGTACGGCTTCAGATGTTTTCGAGTGTTTAGTTGACAAATCAAATCTGCTTTAATTTCTAACAAAATATAGCCGCGGTCTGACTTCCTTATAGCTGCATCGATATGTTGGAACCAGGTTATATCCTCAGAGATACAGACACCCAGGACCTTAAATTTTTTCACTCACTCCACTCAGATCCATCTATGAAGATGTGTTCTTTTTCTACTCAACTACTGGGTACATCTCGCTCCTGTACGCCCTCTCCTCTCCATCTGAGATTCTGCCAGCATTGGTTGCAGCATCAGCGAATTTATAGAAGGCACTTGATCTATACCTAGCCACAGAATCATCGGTATAGACAGCAGAGCAGTGGGCTGAGCATACATCCCTGAGTCTTGCCAGTGTTGATCTTCAGCGAGAAGAAGGTATGATTTCCAATCCATACAGATTGTGGTCTTCCGGTTGGGAGGTCGAGGATCCGGTTGTTGGCGGGGATACAGAAGCCCAGGTTCTGTAGCTTTTTCAACAGGCCTGGAGGAATAATGGTGTTAAAGGCTGAGCAATAGTCAATGAACAGCATCCTGACAGAGGGGCTCTTGTTGATCAGGTGATCTGAACTGGTGTGAAGAACCATTGCGACGGCATCTGCCGTAGACCTATTGTGGCAACGGACACATTGCAATGGGTCCTGGCCCTTGCTAAGGCAAGAGTTGATTCTCGCCATAACCAACCTCGATAAACATTTTCTCACCGTGGATGCGAGTGCGACAGGACTATAGTCACTAAGGGAGCTCACCTTCCTCTTTTTGGGCACTAGTATAATTGTTGCCGTTTTGAAGCAGGTGGACACTTCCGAATTTAGCAATGAGAGATTGAAAATGGCCTTGAATACATCGGACAGTTAGTTCTCACAAGTTTGCAGAGCCAATCAGGTACTCCCTCGGGCCCTGTCGCCTTCTGAAGGTTCACACTCCTGTAATGTTGCCTAGCTTCGGCCTCTGAGGCAAAGATCACAGGGTCATCGGGTGCATCGGGGATCTTCAGAGCCGTAGTTATATTCTTTCTTTCAAAGCGGGCATAGAAGGTGTTGAGTTCATCTGGTAGTGAAGCATCGCTGGCATTCATGTTGTTGAGTTTCGCTTTGTAGGACGTAATGTCTTGCAAACCCTGCCAGAAATGATCGTCTCCAAGCACACTCGGAATTCTGAGCTCTTGAAATAGGCCTCCACATGTCATACTGGCTTTCTTGCTTAGACCTAGGTCACCAGACTTAAATGACACAGATCTAGTGTCCAGCAGACGGTGAACCTCCTGGATCATCCAGGGATCTTGGTTTGGGTATGTACAGCGCAACTCATCCCCACAGGTTTTAATGAAGTCGATAACAACTGTGGCACACTCATCCAGGGTCGAAGATGAATCCCTGAATACAGTCCTGCCCATCGATTCACAGCATTTCTGTAAGTGCTCCCTTGCTTCCCGATTCACACGCTTGTGCTGTGGTCGTCCTTCTCTGTCTATATCAGAGAGTAGAAGTACTGCCGGCTGATCAGGCTTTCCGAAGTGACGGCGTGGGATGGCGCAGAGCGCGCTCTTGATGGTGATGTAACAATGGTCCAGTGTGTTGTTTCCTCTCGTACTACGGGTGATCTGTTGACAACTTAGTGACTTTTACAAACTGGCCTGGTTTAAGTCCCCCAAAATGACAGTGAAGGTGTCGGGGTGTTTCTTGCACATTCCTCATATCGCTCAGATCATCTGGAGCCTGTCAGACTTTGACCTGAGGTGGAATATTGACTGCTACAAAACTGATCGCTGAAGTCTCTCGCGGCTGGTAAAATGGAGGGAAATTAATTGCGAGATATTCCAGATCTGGTGAGCTAAGTTGGGACGTCACGTGTTTTGCTCACCAATGGTGTGAGTCCCTGCTCCCCACCTGCGGACTCAGACACTTCCACAGAAGAGTCCCTCCTGTCCCCTTCTCCGAACGTCACCTGGACAAATATTCTGTCCGACCCCTTTTATTATCATTTCAATAATATCCCTCCCCCAGCTCCTTCTGTTGAAATTCCTCCCCGTGGAACCGGCACCTAGCCGATGGGCCAAACGGTCTCCTCCTGGCACTCAGAGATGCATCAGACAGAAGCCGCAGAAGACCCGTCACAAACGTTCACAACTTCTTTCGGAGGGAAATTGAAATAAATCAAAAATCGGGACATTTACATTCATTTAACGGGGCTTTCAGTGCGGACCGAGAGATAGGCTGTTGTCTGGTCTGCCTCGGCTACTGAGTGTAAACAGTGACTGACATCGGTGCAGATCAATGGGACTAGCGGAACATCCAAATCCTCTTTTTTAAAATATAGCGGAGACACGTGTTTGTTACCTCGGCCGTTTTACGTTGTATTTTGTTCAGATAACGCTAAATGTTTTTGGGAAGACTATCAATGATCTCTCGTCCCCGATCCTGTCTCCCCCGCATACTCTTCCCCGTTCCCCGTCTTTTTCTCCTAGTCTCTCCTTTCTTCCGCCTGATCTCTCTTTCTTCCCCCTCGGTGTCTCTCCCAATCGCTGTCTGTCTCTCTTTTCTTATCGTGTTACTTTGCTAAAGTTTTTATCATTCTTCCGTCTCTCTCTCCCTGGGCCCTTCTTCCTGTGGTGACAGTGACGATGCACTGTCTCACTATTTAGTATTCTGATTAACAAGAGCTTCATAAATGTAAAACAGAAATTCCCAGGGGATTCAGAGGTAAAGCCGTAAACAGTCGAGATTTCGGGCCTCTCTCTCTCTCTCTCTCTCTCTCTCTCTCTCTCTCTCTCTCTCTCTCTCTCTCTCCCAATGCATCTTCTCCCAGTCTATCTTCTGTCCCGCGCTCTGTCTGCCACAGCCTCTCTGTCATCGCAGTCTCCCTTTCCAATCCAACTCTGGCTTCATTCTCCACCAATCTTTCTTTCGCAGCCAGTCTTTCCAAGTCTCTCTTTCCCGAGTTTCTCTTCCCATTCTATCATTCTCTCCATTCTCTCTCCAAAGTTTGTCTCTCTATATCTTCCCAATCTCTCACGCTCCCTTCCTAGTCTAAAGCTCCCCCAGTTTCTCTCTCCGCCATTCTTTACACCACCTCTCTCTCCAAAATCTTTCTCCTCCAGTCTCTCCAGTCAATTCGCATCTCTATACCACACATTTCCTCTTATCCCTGTCTTTGTCTCTCAGCGGTTTTTCTCTTGCGATCTCTCGTCCTCTATCCTGTCTCCCCCTCATACTCTCCCCCGTTCCCCGTCTTTTTCTCCTAGTCTCTCCTTTCTTCCGCCTGATCTCTCTTTCTTCCCCCACGGTGACTCTCCCAATCGCTGTCTGTCTCTCTTCTCTTATCGTATTACTTTGCCTTCGTTTTTATCATTCCTCCGTCTCTCTCTCCCTGGGCCCTTCCTCCTGTGGTATTCGAGATGTAACAGCGTAACATACAATATTATGGCATGAAACGGATATCTCTATCTTCAGGTATTTTCCCTCTCTCCTTTCCCTCTCATTTTCCTATGGCCTTATACTCTTATTTTTACCTGTCTATCGCCTCCCTTCACTGCCCCTTCAGCTCCCCTTTCTTCCATGATCCTCTCTCCTATCGGACTCCTTCTTCTCCAGACCTTTGCATTTTCCACTCAGGCCAACAACCCAGGACATTTATATCGCCCCTTTGTACCACCTACCTGTCTCTACGAGTCACCTTCAAGCCTGTTCTCCGCTCCCCCCCAACACTTCGTATTCGGGCATCTTCCCCTTTCATGTTCAGTCCTGTTGTAAGTCGCGACCCGAAATGCCGACTGTTAATTTATTTCCATTTCTGCCTGACCTGCTGAGGTACTCCAGAATTTTGAATACGCTGCATACTGATGTGGTCCCTCGTATATAAACCAGCTGCCATCAGGGTTCACACCAGTATGAAGCAGAGCAATTCAATCACTGTTCATATCTCTCGAATCGGCGTAGTTACTTAAACCGACAGAGCATCTGCATTCATTGCATTTGTTCCAGCAGTGAAAATTGCTTCGCAGATGCTGGAAATTTCTAGCGTTGTTAACAGTCTGGTAGATATTCGCATTTACTTATTTGACAATCTTTACTATCCTTTCTCTGTAAATACAACACAACAATATATATTATGTTCATTTTTTTTTCCTGACGTGTTAACTCGATGTGCTGAATGGTCTGAACTGAGCAACAGGTAAGAAGAGCCTTTCACCGTGTCTAGATGCTGGTTGCAGTCATAAGCCAACGGCTGGTCAGATATGTAATGAAATTGATCAGTTTGTCTGATGGTCAGAGATGGGCCGACGAGGATAATTACCGACCAAGGATGACAAGGCCTGGGAGATTCAAAAATAGTGACGGCTTTCTCATGATGTAGAAAAGGAGGCGAAACTGATGCTCAAAATAATAACGTTTTCAGATGTCGGTTGATAATGTGGTGTTGAACACATTCCGAATATCTGTCTACACTGATCAGAAAGGTCATTACATAATAATATGTAACATTTCACAAACAAGAGAAAATCTGCAGATGATGGAAATCCAAGCAACACAAACAGAATTGTGTATAAAATATTTGTCTGATTAGAGATCCTATCGTTCCTGCTCTGAATGCAATCGGGCTGATGCAGAGGGGTTTCATCAGGAAGGTCCGAACCCGGAACATTACAAATCAATTTTAGTCAAGGCAAGTCAAGTCAAGTCACATTTATTGTCATTTCGATCATAACTGCTGGTACAGTGCATAGTAAAAATAAAACAATGTTTTATCAGGACCATGATGTTACATGACACAGTACAGAAACTAGACTGAGCTACGTAAAAACAATACAATTAAAGGTACACTGGACTACAGACCTACACAGGACTGCGTAAAGTACACAAAAACAGTGCAAACATTACAATAAATAATAAACAGAATAGGTCAAGTTGTCAGTCCAGGCTTTGGGTCTGAAAGCTTGGGGGAAGAAACTGTTACATGGTCTGGTCGTGAGAGATCGAATGCTTTGGAGCCTTTTCCCGGACGGCAGGAGGAAGAAGAGTTTGTATGAGGGGTGCATGGGGTACTTTATATTTCTGTTCACTTTGCGGATCCAGCGTCTAGTGTAAATGTCTGTGATGACGGGAAGAGAGACCCCGATAATCTTCTCAGTTGAACTCACTATCCGCTGCAGGGTCTTGCGATCCGAGATGGTGCAATTTCCGAAACAGTCAGTGATGCAGCTGCTCAGGATGCTCAGTATTTCAGATATCAGCGGAGAATCTGTCATTCACTACTTGATTCAGGGGAAGAAAAGATGCTTCATTCGTAATTTAAAAACCTATTAGCGAAGTACATGGGTTAAGTATTGTAACAACTTCCCTATATCAGCTGCATCTAATACGATGGATAGATTTCTTGTAAGTGTAAGTTTTAGAGTATGTTCGCGTAATGTGTTGACTTTCTTCGTTTCATTTGACGTAATGCAATGACGCGATAATGTAATTGCACGTTTGCCGGCCGAGGCTACTGCACTTTCATTGTTCACAACTAGACACATTATAACAATAAAAACACTCAGTTTGGCTGCTCAGTCTGCAGAATACTTGTCCACGCGGTTGGTCCCGTGTTCCTGTTTAATGCTGAATCCACTGACGTCAGGACTTTAATCTATGTCTGCCATAGTGAAGAAGAGCATAAGTGGAAGAAAAGGCATTTCGTTCTCACTCTGAGTGGCTTGCCATGATTGGGAAATAACTGTGTTTTTTTTTGCACCGGCTGAACTGTCCTCTCCTTTTTATGGTGATACCCATGTCCCTTTCTCGCTCTGGTACGATAAGACCCTCAATCACAGCCAGTATTTCACGCTCCACAAGCTGCATTGTCGAATTTATCTTTCCACGTCCCGCAATCTTCATGTTGGCAATTGGCAGGACGTTGGTGACACCCCACCCATCACAAATTCAGTGTAATACCTCTCCCAACTAAGCACTGAAGACTCCGTAGTCGACGCTGCCTTGAGGGTGATTGTTCACTTATTTCGCTTTTTATGGTATCTGTTCCACTGGACGAATTCTACTGGTCTACGTTTCTGTTTATGACCTTGAAACAATATCTGCCACGTTACTGACGCTGAGAACATACTGGGCCATAAATTAGCAAATGTCCACGGCAAAAACGGGCCGATCATTGAACGGAATAAACTGGAGACATTAGTTGACATGTCGTAACGGCAGATAAATCACGTCTAAAAATGTGCGAGAGTTCTTCGAGGCTGACCTGCACATTTTTGAAAGAGGCCAGGTAAAAATGTTGAATAAATGTCTGTGCATGCACCCATCAGGTTTCCCTTACCCTCCAGAAACAAATACAAAACAAAGCTTATCGTACCCTTGTAGTTTATCTGATGCCATCCCCGAGCAGGAATCTCCATCACGGAACAAGAAACTCCATCCCCGAGTAAGAATCTCCATCCATTTCCATAACCCCGACAGAAAGACGGCTGCCATCCAAGCTTCGGCGCTCCAGTCCCCCGGAGAATGGTTAGATGCCGCAGTCCCTTTAAGACTTGGACTGCCAAGCAGCCAGTCACTTTCATTCATGGAAAGGTCAACTACTGAGTCCCCAGTACTCTTGGGAGAGGTATTACTCTGAATTGGTGGTGGGCGGGGTGTCACCACCGTCCGTGGCTCCGGTTACGTCCGCAAGATCGTAAGGCTCCTCTGCCACCCTTTCACAAGATCCCTGTGTCGATCGTGCTGCAACTGAAACATCCGCAGAAGCAGGGGTGACTAGTAGCAACAGCGAGCCGCTCTAATATTGGTTGTTCTTTAAGTCCTTCCATACCCTTACCACATACTTTCTGCTGTTTTGTACGTATATTGTAGCGAGTGCTGATTAGTTGCGAAATGAATGTTGATACAATTCTATACAGCGTTTGTGTCAGGACGGGATATTGATGAATGGATTGTGGTTTCTCTTTAGGGTTTTGCATTACGAGATTTACAAGGATGGTACCTGGATTGGAGAACATGTTTTATGTTGAGCGATCTTGGACTTCCTCCTTGGATCGATGGAGGATGGGTGGTGACCTGATAGAGGTGTATACGATCATGAGAGGTATTGATCGTGTGGATAATCAGAGGCTTTTTCCCAGGGCTGGAATGGCTAACACGAACGGTAATACTTTGAGGTGCTTGGAATTAGGTACAACGGGGACATCAGTGGTGTGTTTTCCCGGAGTACTGGGTGTGTGGAATACACTGCCAGCGAAGGTGGTAGAGGTGGATACAATGGGATCTTTGAAGATCCTCTTAGACAAGTAAATGGAGTTTAGAAAAATAGAGTGCTATGCGGCTGCTAATTTCTTGCAGCTTCTAGAGTATGTTACATTCTTGGCACACACCGAGCCGAGTAGCCTGTAATGTGCTGTAGACTTTCTATATTTATACATGTTTCTGTCAAAAATTCGGTCACTCTTTCAAATTTGAAAGAAAATTGCTAACGTATATTGATCCACGATGAAGCGAATCTAAAGATTCACACCAATACCAATGAATGTTATCAGTGCTAGTATACTTCCATTTATTGCAATTTCTTATAATCTCATATAACAAATCGATTGGATCTTTAGGTACTCGCATTTTTCCAGCTGTGTGTGGGCGTTCTTTGTGCTCCCTAGGCTAGCTTTCTTTTTCATTCCCTGTCTCCTGTTAATATAATTAATTCCGAAAACGTTGTCGGCTTTTGTTTCCTCTTTGACACAGAAAGGTGTTTTTTGTTGATCGGATTAAAAAAAAAACATGTTAAATTCAATGCTATTAAACAATAAAAATTAAAACTTCCAAGTGGGTGAATACATTTGTTAGGCACTGGAACATTTATTTTCACTCTGGCACTTATATATTTTCTGTGTTTTGTGCTTTTTGCCTGATCTTTCTTCTTTTCTGTGTACAGGGAGGGGAATTGGGGGTCGATGTGTCTGTTCCGTTTAGTGTGTGTTTTTGTTGTGCGGCGTTGTGTGGTGAGGTGTGATTGTGTGTTCACGTACCTGCTCCGTTGTTGTACTATTTTTGTGTGCGGTGTGGGATATGTGGGTTGATGATCCTGCTGACTTTCGTTTCCTTCTTGGTTTCATTTCCATCCGAATTAGAAGAAGTTAATTTGATAATGTGCCTTTGAACCCCAAGTTATACCCGCTTGAGCTGAAAGCGAAGATCGACATGGTGGTTAATCGATCAACCTTGCTTTTATAAGACAAAACTTGCTCTTATTTGTCGAAGCATTAAGTTCAAAAGTGAAGAGATTATGTTGCAAATATGCAAGACTGTGAGTAGTCCACTTGGGAGCATTGCTTACAATTTTATAGATGTAGGATTACAATTACTGTAGGAAGGATGTTGAGGTCTTGAAGACGTTGACGAGAAGGTTTACTTGGATGGTGCCTGGTTTCGTGGGTATGTCCGTTTATGAAAGTTTGGTTTAATATGGTTTGTTTTCTCTCGGGAGCTCAAAGGAGATGTAGTAGAGTTTTGGAATATTTTGAGTGGAAGAGGTAGAATAGACAGGGAGTGTCGGATTCCCGGGTTTGAAGTAACTAATACCAGCTGTCATGCATTGAAGATGAGAGGCGGTAGATTCTGGGGCGATGTCAGGGTCAAGCTTTTTAATCAGAGTGGAGGATGCTTGGAGTGCACTGCATGGTATGATGGTAGAAATAAGAACATTAGAGGTTTTAAAGAGATCAGAATTAGAATTCAGAAAAAGAAGCAAATTTATTATCGCCGGTATCCGTCCTGAAATCTTGTAACCTAGCAGCAGCAGCAGTTCAAAGTACTACATAATATAGAAGAAGAAAATAAATAATAATAAAGAAGTAAATCAATGATAGTATACGTACATCTAATAGATTAAAATCGTGTTTTAAAAAAGCAGGTAATATGTATTTTAAAATGTGAGGTAGTGTTCACGGTTCAATGTCCATTTAGAAATCGGATGGCAGAGGTGAAGAAGCTGTTACTGAAACGCTGAGTGTGTGCCTTCAAGCTTCTGCACCTCATATCGGATGGTAGCTGTGAGAAAAGGACATGTCCTGGGTGCTGGAATTCATTAACAGTGGGCGCTAACTTTCTGACTCAGCACTGCTCTAAGATGTCCTGGGTACTTTGTAGGCTAGTACGCAAGATGGAGCAGACTAACTTTAAAATCCCTTTGTAGCTTCTTTCAGTCCAGTGCAGTAGCAACAACAGCCCCCGCCCCCCCCCACACACATTCACAGACTAGACAGTGATACAGCCTGTCAGAATGGTTTCCACCGTGCGTCTATAGAAGTTTTTAAGTGTATTTGTTGACATACCAAATCTCTTCAAACTATTGATGAAGGACCGTCGTTTTCTTGCCTTCTTCATAACTGCATCGATACGTTGCGTCCAGGTTAAGGGCCTCAGAGATCATGACACTCAGGATCTTTAAACTGCTCACTCCCTCCACTTCTGATACCTCTGAAGATTGGTATGTGTTTCTTCTCCTTATCCTTCCTGAAGTCCACAATAAGCTCTTTCGTCTTACTGACGCTCAGTGTAAGGCTGATGCTGTGACAACCCTCCACTAGTTCACATATCTCACTCCTGTACGCCCTCCCGTTTTCATCTGACATTCTACCAACAATGTTTGCATCACCAACAAATTAATTGGTAGTATTTGATTTGCGCATTTGGTGATTCGATATGCACATGGATGTCAGTGAAATTGAAGGATATTGAAACAGTAGTAAGGTTGTATTAGAATATGTGTTTCATTTGCTTTTTAGCTGGTGTGGGAATACTTTGTGGTCCGAGCGGCCTTTTCCTGTATATTTCGATGTTCTATGCTCTACGAGTATCTTCCAGTTTTTTCTTTCCAGATATGGAAAAGCACTGGGCTCTAGTGGTGCAATCGGTTAGCGCGCGGTACTTATATGACAGTAGACGGTGGAGAAATGCCGTGGTTGTGTGTTCGAGCCTCATCTGGAGCACTTGTGATTTTAATGCTTGCAACGCCCAGTTCACTGGGCGTCTCTAAAGCTGAACATTCAACTGAAATGTTCAATTTAATTTTGTGCTGGTGACACACCCTGGTTATTATTTATATTTGACTTCCTAACGATGCCCCTCTGAGTTTTGAACTGAGCAAGGAGACGTAAGTTTACAAGTTTTGCAGGAGATCATCACTTATTCACTAAAAACATGCGTCCGCAAGGCATGTTTGGTTCTTTCGTTCAACACGCGCAGCCCCGCTTCCCGGTTTTGAACGTGACTGAACAGGTGGTATCTTTGTTCAATCAACGCATCAGTGTCCCTCACATTCCTGTCTTCGCATTTCAATCAACTAAATGGTGAAGAAACGAACCCGACCTTTCCTGTAGCCATGCTGCAGAAACCCTCTAATTGCGCCTTGCCTTGGTTTGTTGTGCTGTCGATTAAACTCAATACTTACTTCGGCGAATTGTTTCAGGCATACGCGAGCAAAGAGATATTAAACGTAGCTTCAAAGGCCGGAGATGGTATCGAGATACTGATATCGCTTTCACTCTCTCAACATGTAGCTACATTATTTCTGGACTGAATTATAAATTAATTCTCACATGTATCGTGTTCCCCAAGCCTCTGTTAAATAGATGACGCCTCCCCCGATTTTACTGACGTGCTGAGCTTCTGTTTCCAATGGTAAGATCCTTCCAGCTGGAATGCGATCACTCCGCTGCGACCTTTGATGAGATCGACTTGCGGTTCCGTTATTGAAGGCCATTGTTACCCATATAATTTTCGTTCGCAATTCGTCGTTTAATTGGCCGGTGATGTCTTGTTCTGGTTGCGACCCGCCGGTTCAGATTGTAACGTGATTATTAGTGAAATATCAGTGTGATTGTGTGTCTGGTGTTAGTGCGGACTCGGTGGGACGATTGGCCGTGATTCTTTACTCTACAGCTGGCATTATATCAAAAGGAACTCTGGCTTGTAACGAGTGCTGTTGTTTATAAACGAATCGGCACATGGTTCAGTCACTCATTTAATTAACTTGTAATCTGAGGTGAAGAGTACGGACGAGAGAGACAGGATGAGAATTCTTATTGGCACTGAATTTTGCACGTGAGCAGGCGATGGAATAGAAGGAATGGCGGTATTATAGCTAAATCTATTACCAAACTTTAATTAAAATCATTGATTTTCTTATTTGCTAGCCAAGCCTTCCGTGTGACGAAAGGTGAGGGCTCAGAATTCTAGTAAGTGATAACTTCAATATATCAAATTGACAATGTAACTTCAATGTATGTATATATATGTACAAAATCCCCCGATAAACCTGTCACGACGTAGATGGGATTCGAACACTTGCTTGCAAAGCACAATTGATTAGCAGTCCATTGCCTTAACCTCTCGGCCACCTCGTCTGCTCTTCAAACGTTTGTGTTTTATTTTCCTGAGTTTCTTTCCGGACAAATGCAATCCCCGCTTATGCTTCACACGTTTGTTTTCACATTCCAGTTCTATTTTCCTTTGCTGTCATGGTTACCAGAATACCTGTGCATGGATAAGAAGTGCTTGGAGCGATATGCGCAAACCGCAGGAAAATGGAGCAATGTTTTTATTGGCAACTCAGACGCCCTGATCTTGCTGCGTGAAAAGTATCGATCTCAGGCAGTTTAAAACCGAGAACCTGTGAGGATTTTCAGTTAAGCACGGAGTAGTGGACAGGTGTGCAAATGTCTGGCTTATTTTCAAACGCAACTACATTGTAAAATATGCCAAATTTTCCATGAATCAAGCATTTTAAAAAGGAATAATAAAAAGAACATTTAAATATTCTTTGTTAGATTGACTATTTTAATTGCCTCCTTCACATACACAAGGAGCAAATATCTTTATGTTATGTCTCCTTCTAAATGTGCAATGTTCAAATTTATAGTAATTTATAATAAATATATGTACAACCGAATAGTCAATATAAC
This sequence comes from Hypanus sabinus, assembly GCF_030144855.1. Taxonomy (NCBI): domain Eukaryota; kingdom Metazoa; phylum Chordata; class Chondrichthyes; order Myliobatiformes; family Dasyatidae; genus Hypanus; species Hypanus sabinus. The sequence continues at coordinate 278,439 of NW_026781025.1, forward strand.
ACAGAAATACAAATGTATCGGCATGAATTAAGCAGTCAGATGTCCAGGTTGAAGAAGCTGTCCTGGAGCCCATTGATCGTATCTTTTATGCTGCGGTATCATTCCCCAGATGGTAGAATCTGGAACAGTTTATGAATGGGGTGACTCCGGTCTTTTACACACTTGTCTCTGTAAACGTCCTGAATAGAGGGAGGTATACACACACAAACACACACACACACAAACACACACACACACACACACACACACACACACACACACACACACACACACACACATACACACACACACACACACACACAAACACACACACACAGACACACACAGACACACACACACACAAACACACACACACACAGACACACACACAGACACACAAACACACACACACACAAACACACACACACAGACACACAGACACACACACACAAACACACACACACACAGACACACACACACACACAGACACACACACACAAACACACACACACACAGACACACACACACACAAACACACACACGCACACACACACACACAAACACACACACACGCACACACACACACACAGACACACACACACACACGCACACACACACACACACACAAACACACAAACACACACGCACACACACACACACACACACAAACACGCACGCGCGTGTGTGACTGTTGTATATGTTTATTGCATTTGTAAGGAAGTAATGTTTGTAATATTCCTGTGAGAACAGTGCTGAATGATTCAGTTCGAAAGGATTTTCTGCTCCTCATTCAGTAGGTCATGGAGTGGACGTGCCGGATTTTTCATAATGTACAAGAGATTGTTTAGTAACCTCCTGGTCCACCCACCTCCTGTTATAACAAACAAGCTGGGCTGTATCCTAAATTCAAAAGTCTGCGCAACGAAAATATCCCTGAGTCAATCCTCCCACCTAAAGATGTAAAAATGAAAAAAACGATGCAGACAATTTTTTAAAATGTTTTTCTTGTGTGATATGTATTTATGGCCTTCATGTGAAGCCACACAACTTTTGCCCTCTGTGAAATACATTCGGTTAGAGTGAGAGCCCACAGCTCAGAGGGCCAGAACAACTGCAGAAAGCGTCTACTCGCGACTGAACGTGTCTAGTTGCCTGTTCATGTTGTTACGTACACGTGCACGTGACAGTGGTGTACTTGTCACGTGACAGGTGTTGAAGCTATACTGGAGTTGAGGTAATGGTCCTGTGATGGTGGAGTGTCATCATTACCCCGCCAGTAGAGGTCGTGTGACAGGTTTTTTTTTTTCAGGGTATAAAAGGAGAAACCCTCCCTGTGAGGAGGGGCAGTTCGGGGCTGGATTTTCCATGTTGACTTAATGCCACTGTGTGAGTTACTATAATGACGCAGTTTAGTTGGAAGATGGAGTTTTATCTAATGCCAATGTTTAAAAGGTCATTGCAACAGTTTATTTACATTACTGCTAGTTGAAAATCAGTGGAGAGTGAAGATCGGAGTTCGGGAGTTAAAAGATTGAGGAAAGTCGATCTCAACGGTGAAGCAGGTCCGACCTTGTTTGATCCTCATTCGGAAGGAATTCGTTGACGGTGCTCGTGTTAATCCCTGTGAATTAGCAGAAAGGATTGAGTACAGTTTTGTAAAGGAAAGGTCAGTGCCTTTAAGCCGTTTCATTTTCCATGTTCGTAAATACCCCGTGGGAAAGGGATAGTTCGACTGGAAATCGCAGCGACACGACGTGAAGGGGAATTTAAATCGTCTTTACAAAGTCTCTCCATTAAATGGATTGTAACCATTTTGAACTTTTGCAATACTACTTTGAAGAACTGTTTTTGCAACATTGCTTTAAGAACTGTTTAAGCTGCCGCTCAGCAGCTGATCTCCCCTTACGTTAGTGACTTGTTTACTTTTGGGGTTTGTTTTTCAGTGTTTAATAAATGTATTATTTGTTGTAAAAACCCCTGCCTCACTCATATATTTATTGTTGATGAAACCGTAACATAAATGTGGGGGCTGCGTCCGAGATGAATCATTTGAGTTTAAATTTTGAATCAATGCTTTGGAAAAGGGGAATAGTTAACTCTTTTGATAGATTGGTTTATGAGTGGTATTCGGCAGCAGTGAACATTAATGAGTTTCTGGCTTCGCAAGACGCGGAGTTGTTAGAGAAGGCGAATAAAACTGAACTGCCTGAGATAGTTAGTAGGTTGCAACTTAAAGCTATTTTGAAGTCTACATCTACAGGGAAAAATCGCGTCACACTATCTGGATTCGGCTGATTTTGATGAATTATTTTTAGAGTCATTCCCAATAAGTAATCTGGAGATGCAGTTGCAATTCGAATAAATGAAGTTGGAGCATTGTCGGTTAGAAGTTGAAAGTAAACAGAGGGGATTTGAATATGCAATGGCGGAAATAAGGTCTGGGAATCAGTCCGCTGGTTCTAGAAAATCGTTTGTTGCTGGTCAAGAAACTAAATTAGTCCCAACATTTAGTGAAACGGAAATTGGAAGATATTTCCAACATTTTGAAAGGACTGTTCAGATTTCAGTGTGGCCAAAAGATAAATGGTCAGTGTTGTCACAGAGTGTAATTAAAGGTAAAACTCAACAAGTTTATACAGCTTTAACTGCTGCGCAAGCACATGATTACGATATTGTGAAAAAGCATGTTTTGAAAGCATACGAATTGGTCGCAAGAAGCGTATAGAGAAAGAATCAGAAGATTGAAGACGTCTGTGGAAAAAAAAAACTTATGTGGTTTTTGCCTATGATAAAGCTGTGTTTTTTCAGAGATGGGTTTCTTCTAAAAATGTAAATGTGGACTATGATACATTGAAAGAGCTGATTTTAATGGATGAATTTATAAGAAGCATTCCTGTTGAAGTAAGGACCTACTTAAATGAGAGGGATACCGATACATTGCAGGACTGTGCTGGACTAGCTGATGAGTATGTTTTAATCCATAAGAATAAATTTCCACAGGGCAGAATTCTTAAGAGGAAAAATAACACAGAGACTTAAGGTAAATCAGAAATTAAATTAGAAGTTAATAAGAAAGGTAAGGAGGAAGGAAAACCTGTGAAGGAAAGACAGTTTGGTCCTATTTGTAACTATTGTTTGAAACCTGGCCATGTAATAGCTAACTGTTTCAGATTGAAAAAGAAAGAGAAGGAAGCAGTCCCAGAAGCTTGTGTGCAACACACTGAAGCACCTGTTAAAATTACAGGGCTTGATAAACACACATGAGGTTTTGTTAGAGTCTGACCAAGTTAAAAAGGGATATGATCATTTTCTAACGTAAGGGTTTGTATCGTTGACAGAAGGATCTACTCTGGTGCCAATAAAAATCCATAGGGATACTGGAGCTTCTCAATCACTGATGTCAGACAGTGTATTGAAGTTTAATGAAGAGTCTGATGCTGGTGAGGTAAATTATATAAGAGGAGTTGGGAGCGATTTTATGCCTGTACATTTGCATAATGTAAATTTAAAGTCAGGGTTAGTTACAGGATTTGTTGAAGTACGATTAGAAAATAGCTTACCTCTGAAGGATATTTCTTTATTGTTAGGTAATGACTTGGCAGGTGGACAAGTTTTTCCTGAAGTGCATTTGACAATGGATTCAGAGGAACCAGAGATGAATTCTAATACAGATTCTCCCTGTGTTGTGACTAGACCTATGGCTAAAATGATTGATGCGCAGAATGAGGTTGCTAACCATGACTGTTCAACTCAGGATTCGAGTTTTGACGATGTGTCAGAGACTTTCTTCCCTTCGTTGTTTGAACAAGATTCTTGGAATAAGTCCGACTATGAAGATTTATATCAGTCTCGGAAGGAGTTGATAGCAGAGCAGAATAGAGACCCTGAATTTATAAAATTAAGAGAACAAGCTCTACTAGATAGTGTAATTGACAAGTTGCCAGTAGGATATTACTTGGAAAAAGGAGTGTTGATGAGGAAGTGGAGATCAGCTACAATTCCTGAAAGTGAGGAATGGAATATGGTTTACCAGGTAGTTGTCCCTAAATTTTATTGAAATGAGATTTTTACTTTAGATCATAGTGTGCCTTTTGGTGGACATCAAGGGGTTAGGAAAACTGTGGACAAGATTTTTAAACATTTTTACTGGCCTGGTCTAAGAGAAGATGTTGCGATGTTTTGTAAAACGTGACATACTTGTCAAATTGAGGGTAAAACAAATCAAGTTACACCAGTGTTCCATTACAACCTATTCCAGCATTTGGTTAACCGTTTTCTAAAGTTATTATAGATTGGGTTGGTCCATTACCAAAGACAAAATCTGGTTATCAGTACTTGTTGCCTATTATATGTATTTCGTCTAGGTTTCCAGAGGCAGTACCACTTAGGAATATAAAAGCTAAAACTGTGACAATGGCCCTTATAAAGTTCAATACTTGTTTTGGATTACCTAAGGAAATACAAACTGATCAAGGCAGTAATTTTATGCCTGGATTGCTTCAACAGATACTTTATAAATTCAGAGCTAAGCAAATCACTTCGTCTGCAAACCATCCAGAGTCGCAAGGTGCCTTGGAGAGGTTTCATTCTACCCTCAAGAATATGATTAAGACATACCGTGTGGAAAATGAAAGTGATTGGGATGAGGGTATAAACACTTTTATTTGCAATAAGGGAATCGGTACAATAATCTTTAGGTTTCACTCCATTTGAACTTGTATTTGGGCATAGAGTTAGAGGAACTTTAGCTTTATTAAAAGAACAGTAAGTAAGGAAAAACACACTAATTTGTTTGACTATGTTTTGAAATTAAAGGACAAGTTACATAAAGCTTGTAGCTTAGCCAAGGAAAATTTAAAATTGGCTCAGGAGGAAATGAAAATTTGGTATGATAAAGAAGCTAGGATGAGGATGTTTAAGCCTGGAGATAAGGCGTTGGTTCTTTTCACAAATGGAAACGAATCATTTACAAGCTAGATTTCATGGCCCTTATGAAATTCTGTCTAAACTCAATGATATGGATTACGTGGTAAGAACTCCAGATCGTAGAAGGCCAACACAACTTTGCCATATAAATATGATAAAAACATATTATGAGAAACAATCTGATACTGTGACTGCTGTGCTTAGTGAGAATGTGTTTGATTTAACTAGGAACATTATAGATGATTCATCTGAATTTCATTCTAAATGGAACATTGTTTCTGTCATGTTACCAAATTCAACCATTCTGAAAAATATTGATGAGAAATTAGCACATTTTCAGCTAGAGCAGAAACAGCAGATGAAGGAATTAATTTTTGAAATATAAGGATTGGTTTCCAGATGTTCCGAGAAGGACTATTATAGCTTCACATGATGTAGATGTTGGAAATGCCAAACCTATTAATCAGCACCCATATAAGATGAGCATAGAAAAATTTGAAATTGCTGAGAAATAAATTAAATATATGTTAGAGAATAATATCATTAGTCCTTCTAACTCGAATTGGAGTTCCCCTTTTGTTATGGTGCCAAAACCAGATGGTAGTATTAGGTTTTGTACGGACTATAGGAAGGTGAATGCTGTAAAGAAAACAGATGCATATCCAATTCCCAGAGTAGATGATTGTGTAGATAAAGTTGGAAAAGCAAAGTTCCTTACAAAGATTGATTTATTGCAATGGTATTGGTGTGCTCCATTAACGGACAGCGGGAGAGAGATTCCTGAATTTGTACCTCCAGTTGGGCTATATGAATATAATGATCTTCCATTTTGGATGAAGAATGCCCCAGGTACTTTCCAGAAGATGATTAACTCTGCGATTCAGGGATTGAAGGATACTGATGCTTATATTGTTGATTTAGTGACAGGAAATTATACTTGTGAAGCACACATTATTGCGGTGCAGAAATTGTTTGAAAGGCTTTCAAAAGGTAACTTAAATATTAATTTAGCTAAGAGTCAGTTTGGACATGCCACTGTGACTTACCATGGTTGTGTTTTGTGTCAATGTAAGGTAGCTCCTGTTCAGGCAAAAGTTCGGGCAATTTTAGAGATTCCCACTCCAAAGGGGAAAAGAAAAAAAAAACTCTGAGAAGATTCTTGGGAATGGTAGGATATTATCGATTTTTTTTAAGACTTTTGCTAATGTTGCCCTTCCATTAACTAATCTTTTGCAGAAGAATGTGAAGTTTGTGTGGACAGTGCCTTGTCAAGAAGCATTTGAAAAACTGAAAACAATGATATGTCAATAACCTGTGCTCAAGGCACCTGACTTTGAAAAACATTTTTCATTAGTTGTAGATGCTAGTGATGAGGCTGCAGGAGCAGTACGAAAGGAATGAGGGAGATGAGGGTGATCATCCAGTAGCTTACTTTTCTAAGAAATTTAATAAGCATCAAATCAACTATTCGACAATAGAGAAGGATTTGTTATCTCTTGTTTTAGCTTTAGAATATTTAGAGGTATATGTTGGTACTACTCAAAAAACAGTTATTATTTACATTGATCATAATCCGTTAGTGTTTCTGAGTAAGATGAAAAACAAAAAACAGAAGGTTATTAAATTGGAGTTTGATGTTACAAGAGTACAATATTGTGATAACTCTTATTAAAGGTAAAGATAATGTGATTGCTGATTGTCTATCTCGATGTTGAAAGTACAATGTAATTTTTTTATGGAGTGCTTTTTTGTAATTGTAACACCCCAACTGTATTGTGAGTTGTAAGATGTTATATGATGATACTATGTATATTGTCTATGTTATAAAATTTACACATTTTTTTCTTGTAAATAATTGTTAAAAGTTTTGTTCTTGACAGACTTTTTTTGGAGTGAGTTGTTACGTACACATGACACGTGACAGCGGTGTACTCGTCAAGTGACAGGACATGAGGCAATGTTCTTGGGATGGTGGAATGACATCATTTTCACGCCAGTAGAGGTCATGCAACAGGTATTATTTTACAGGGTATAAAAGGAGGACCCTCCCTGTGAGTAGGGGCAGTTCGTGGCTGGATTTGTCATGTTGATGTCATGCCACTGCGTGAGTTAATATTATGACGGAGTTTAGTTGAAATATGGAGTTTTATCTAATGTCTAATGTTTAAAAGGTCATTGCCAGCAGTTTATTTATAATACTGCTCGTTGAAAATCAGTGGAGAGTGAAGATCGGAGTTCGGGATTTAAAAGATCGAGGAAAGTCGGTCTCGACGGTGTAGCAGGTTCGACCTTGTTTGATGCTCTTTCGGAAGGAAATCGTTGACTGTCCCCGTGTTAATACCTGTGAATAGCAGAAAGGATTGGGATCAGTTTTGTAAAGGAAAGTTTAGTGCCTTTAAGCCGTTTCAGTTTCCATCTTCGCAAATTCTTCGTGGGAAAAGTAGTTCGACTGGGAACCGAAGCAACACGCCGTGAAAGAAAATTTAAATCATCTGAAAAAATTTCTCACTTAAATGGACTGCAAGCATTTTGAACTTTTGCAATACTACTTTGAAGAAATGTTTTTGCGACATCGCTTTAAGAACTGTTTATACTTCATTGCTTTAAGAACTGATTTACGGTTACGTGAGAGGTTTGTTTACTTTTGGGGGTTTCTGTTTCAGTGTTTATTAAACGTGTTATTTGTTATAAAAAAACCCTGCCTCGCTCATATACTTATTGCTGCTGGATCCGTAACAGGAACAAAGGGTCCTCTGAATCCATTATTCATCTGCAGAGGCGTCTTAGGGAGATTGGGTCGTAAAGCGTGTTTTCTTTTTTCGGAAGTTCGGCATTGATAAACTAAACCATTCAGATCAGGATGTTATTGTGAGGTTGTATTAAACGCTAATGAGGCTCAATTTGGAGTATTGTGTGGAGCTCTGCTTAACTACCGGCACAAAGAAGTCACAGAGAGTGACAGGGTACGGAGAAAATTTACTGATCTCCGTCGAGAATTGATCTGATTGATAAGAGTAGGTGAGGACATTGTTTTTTTTTTATTTTCCTCCGTGGCATGTTGCAGAATGTGTGGAGATTTCATAGAACTGCACTTAATTATGAGCGTCAGAAACAGACTTTTGTCACTCTTTGGGAACTATCTGTGATAGGTTAAATGTATAAAGCAATTATTTAAGAGGAATCTGGTGGGGTCCTTTATTTAGAGGGTGGGTGAGGATCCAATTAGCTGCCAGCCAAAGTGCTGTACGCGCGTTTGAGGTAACGTTTAAGATAAATATGGATAAGTACGTAAATGTAACGGTATGGAAGCCCAGACAGATTTAGACAGGAAAGGGATGGGTCCTGCTTTCTGTGCTGTAGTACACACTTTCTCTAATTCCTCTAAAATACATTGAATAAACATCGAGTAAATTGTCTGTGATGTCCCGCGAAGAGTTAAGTGTGTGACACAATGTCACAATGAGTAAAAATAGTCCGAAACAAACACTGATTATTTGTTCACCGTCCGGCGCTAATGTAATTGGCTTAAGGGACGTTTCTCCTGGCATATAAGGACGCACTGAATCAGTGCAACTGGACAGTTGGCACCCTTCGTACAACAGATCGGCTCTTCTGGCTGAAAATGGGATATCCGGCAATTTATTATATAGTCCGTATTTACTATCCCTTACTGGCAGCTGTTAGTATTCCAGGTCAGCTCATGGAAATGCTTAGACATGTGACACACTGCAACTTAGAGCGGTTATGTTTTCCTAAACAAGAGTTTTCATGAAATAACTCAGGAAATATTGAAAATAGAAACAAGTTTATTTGTGTTTTAGAATTCTTTATCATATCCTTACAAATTTATCATTCGTATGTAATGAATTTCACGACATTGATCGCTGAAATTAAGCCGGAACCTGGTTCAGATTCTATTACATAATTAAATGTGTTTGATTCATGATGCCCTCTGTAACTCTTGCCCAATAGGCTGCTATATGTCTAGGGTGGACAAGCCCAGCCATTCTCCAACCCTACCTCCCGTAAATGCCGGTGCTATGGGAATCCAATTAATGCAGCGACGCACGCACAATATCAAAATCACTCCAGGTACGATTATGGAATATACTTTGAAGACTTTACTAAAATAAATGAGTATTAACAATACTGTATATATGAGGGAAAAGAAAATAAACTAAAAGGCGCCATATTTATCAGAGTTCAGTCAGTTTAGTGCACATCGTTGGAGCTCAACCATCGAACCATGGACCTCTCGTCGCTTTCCTCTGACCTCCACGTCCTCGCACCTGGGACCATCCCCGGTGGTCGACCGAGCAGTGCAGCGCACGTCTACCTGCCTCGGCGTCTTCTTCCCGTCTCGCCAAAAAGACCGCGAAGACCCTACTCCCAGACCTACAAGAAAAAATAACATTCTCCCATTGGTTAACAAATGAATACAATCCCAGTTATCTGCAAATCTAAAGCTAAACAAATGCGAGAGAAAGCACTTATCATAACAAAGAAACACACCTACCCTTAACAAAACAAATAAGCCATTTTGATTAACATACGCAGTACATTGTACACTAACGGAATAGTTATGCTGGCTGTACTGTGCATTCCGCCTGATGTTGTGTTCTGTCATTGGTGTTGTTTGTCTTCGTGCTATATGTCAAAGATTTGGACAAAATAATTGCTGGTTTTGTGGACGTGGTTGCGGAATTTACTAAGATAGATGGTGGGGCAAAAAGTGCGGAGTAAACTGGGTGTATGCAGAAGGAATTCGACCGATTGGGTCAAGGGACAACGAAGTGGCAGATGAAGGATCCTGTGGCGAAATGCATAGAACAAGTAAAAGAGTAGACAATAGGGAGGACATTCAAAAATCAGAACTGCAAAGCGACCTGGGAGTCCTAGTTTAGAGTACCCTTAAGGTCAACTCGGAGGATTAGTCGTTGTTAAAGAAAGTATATTTAAGTTAGCATTCAGTTCATGAGAACTAGAATGCAAAGGAATAGAGCAGCGAAGCTTTATAAGACATTTGTCAGAATGCACGGAATATTATAAGAAGTTCTGAGCCCCTAATCAAAGAGAGGATGTGCTGGCTTTGGCGAAATTCCGTATGATGTTTATGAGAAGGATCTCCAGAGCAAAAGGGCTTACATATAAGAAACGTTCGATTGATATGGGGCCGTACACGCTAGGGTTTACAAGAATTATATCGATATAATTCAAACAAATCTTATATTGAAAGGTGAACAAAGTGTGGAAGTGGAGAGGATGTTTTCGATAGTCAAAGGTTACCATGACAAGGCGTGAGCATGTGGATGGAAAATTATAGAAACAGTCATGATGGAATCCGTGGGCCGAATGGCCTAATTCTCCTTCCATGTTTTATGGTCTTACATTCTTCCTTTCTGCAACGTTTCTGTAATGGGTATAATATCATGAAGCGTGTTGCAATCTCCTTTCTGAATATATTCAATTCACTTTGCGCCAGTCCTTCCCTTGCTGTTCCCTTGCTTGGCTGCTGAAGGTAATCCGACTGACTTCTGTATCAACTTCCTTGATTGACCTTCATTTGCCCCCCTCCCCCCCCCCCCCCCCCGATGTGGCTGAACCCGTCACCTGGTCATTTTAATCGTAGCATAGTAAACCAATCTTTACTGCTCCTCTACCGTCCAGGTGCACACTGCCCTTCTTGTGCAGTTCACGTGTAGAGCAAAGAGATGGCAATCTTGAGAAAAAAAACAATCTGCTTTTGCACTTTCTACATTCATTCAGCCACAGATTCATCTGACAACCTCCCATTTTTAACTTGTCTAGCAGAAGACACTGGTATTAATCCAGAAGAGTTCAATGATTCCATTACCACTTCTGCAGCCTGATTTTAATTTATTCCCTAGCTCACTATTTTCACTCTTATGTACTTAGTCGCTTTCTCTGCCTGTGCCATTTGTCCAAACATATACAACCTGTCCCCACTAATTCTGGATAAAGAACCCGAGAACATCATAAGTCGACACCGGAGAGAAGGCGAGTTAATGAAGGATGCTCTCAACAGATCTGATCCAAATATACCCTGTTGTCTGTTCTCTACTTTATGAAACCATCCGAGGTCGATCCGCTTTCCCTCTTCTCCATTGTCAACCCGGCGTGAAACTGGCGAGAGCTCAGTTGCATGTCGCTGAAGGGGTATCAGGGTGATCGATCACCAACACACCATCTCAGTCAGCGCAGGCGCATTCGCGCACTGGACGGCATTTCGGGCAGCGGCGCGATCTGAACTGTAAGCATCACCATGCACATATAGTCATACTGAGCACACGAGTCCATTGACTTGAGCAATGACTCTTTTCCTTTTGTTTCAGCTAATTTAGCGGCAATTGTGATCCTGTCTCGCAGACATTGTGGACTTTCCAAATGTGTCACTCGCTACCTAGTGGCCATGGCGGCAGCTGATCTGATTGTCGCTATCCTTGATGTTGTACTAGATAAAATTAATGCCTTCTATTTGTATGATTTGTATGCCGACTTCGTGATGAAATCTCGCCTGCATGCTGTCGGTCCGATTCTGATGATTGCAGCCATGGATTGTTCCGTTTGGTTGACTTTCGCTTTCACTTTCGATCGCTTAGTCGTAATCTGCCTTGACAAGCTGCGGACACGGTATTGTCCGGAAAGAACAGCGACCGTGATGATCGTGGCAGTGGTGATATGTAGCTGTGTTCAGTCATTTCCATTTTACTTTGTAGGAGAGTCAGGGAAACCCAAACCAGAGTACTACACGTCATCTCTGTGGCGTGGTTACGAATTATTTGACACCATCATGACCCCATTATTACCAGCTGTTTTAATTCTGCTGTTTAATGTTTTAACCACCAGATATATTATAGCTGCGAATATGGTCCGCCGTGGCCTTCGGAGCAATACGGACTACAAAAGTGATCCACAGGTTAAGAACCGGAGGAAGTCAATGGTTTAGTTGTTCAGTATATCTGCCAATTTTATATTATTGTGGATAACCAATATTGTGCAGTCCATGACCTGGGCAGCGGAAAACGTGTTTTTCACAGACAAATATTACAACACACCTGCAGTTATCCTACAAGTGTTCGGGGATATATTGATATTGCTCAGTTCCTGCAGCAACACGTGTATCAATGGGCTGACACAAAGAAAATTTAGGGAGGAGCTGAAGAACGGAACGAAGTATCTGTTTACACTAAATGGGAAACTCTGTAAATCAAATGTAAATGTAATTAACCCTAATTATGTTTTGCCTAAAATAAGTGGAGAATTTACTTCTTGTGTTTTGCAAGGAAACGTGACCAGCTGATTAAGCAGCAACAATGCGATTATTATCATTGCGCACCACATGACTATTCATACCTATAACATCAGATTAAAGTTATCAGTAGTAGATAATGAACTGAAACTCCGAACTTAGAATGAAGAAGTTCAAATACCAAAGTAGTTTTATAAAATAAGTATGTCGGTGACACGAGATCCGACAATGAACATGCAAAAGCAGACAAAATGTACAAACCACTGTGCGTCTGTAGGAGTTTGTAAAGCTTAAATATACTTACAATACAACCTTGCATTATGTGGTCTCGAATCCAGCCAAATTTCTTTACTCTGACCTCTGCAAACTTCATTTCCATTTCCGAATATGATCCGGAGTCACAACTCCAAATTTCCCTATTTGGTGCTGCATGAGCTGCTTAACTTTTTGTTGCGTGTGTAAACTCTCGGCTGAATCCAAAATGCGTGCTGTCTGTCAGAGACTCTTATACACGTGCAGATATCAATGATGTCTATGTCACGTACTAATCGTCAGTATTATGACGTCAACGCATATTCATGTTGGGGGAGTGGAGTGTGATTGGGAACATCACATTCCCTTCACAAACACGTAATAAGAATTGCAGGAATTAATTGTCATGTATGGGTTTCCGGCACCTGCACGGTCGCTACACAGTGCTTTTCGTTATTAAGTCCTTTATCCAGCGTTTATACAAACACATTAGAAATATAGTACTGTGTCATTTAGTTCTCTTCCATTAAATCCGATCTATCTATGTTGTCGTCCGTTAGTTTCTGAAACATTTTATGCAATTTACTCCTTCCTTTTACAACGGGGCCCGTGGACCCCAGAATGGCGATCTCTATTGCAACAGAAAATATTCTTGTTCAATCTGGCATTATGTTTAATAGATTTCAAAGCAGAGCATGTTCCCTTTTACATTTCCGTGAGCAATGGACGAAAGCATTCTTCCATTGCTCGTGTGCCCGCTGTTGTTTTGCTATATATGATCGTATAACTGAGGACCAGGAGAGAACAATATGCGTATTTTACTGATTTCCTTTATAATTGAAACTTGTGCAAATATTGTGTTGCAAAACCTCAGGGCAAAGTGTCCTTCCACATCCGAATAAAGTGTCCTTCCACATCCAGACAAAGTACTTCGGCGATAACGAGACCAGACGAATCCTAAAGAAGGGTCTCGATCAGAAACATCGACTGTTTATTTGGTTCCAAAATTTTGAGTGAATTTCACTAGATTTCCGGTATATGCGTAATCTCTTATATTTGAGATATAACCGGCATAATAATTGTATATTTGTTATCATTCTTTATGCAATCATATATCACTGGCAGTAGCCACTTCAAGCGCATGGCTTTCCGCCTTTCTCTCAACGAGTGTTATTCCTTGCCTCTAGGATAAAGTAAATGCCTATAAGTTTATATTTAATTAACAGTGATATCGTCTTATCCAGGAAAATGGCCTGGCAGCGCAGATGTATTAGCAATACACAACAACCTTCCTGAACTCCAGGATGAAGTTGATATCGCAGGCCTTAATTTCTCCTTACAAAGGACAGACCATGTATTTCTGTACTTTGTTCGAGTTTTGAAGAATCACAGAAATGAGACAAAAAAGCTGTTAAGGAGTTTTCAATTGTCTGCCACTACTAAACATGGCAGATTCTTGAATAAAATCTGATTTCAATTGAAATGTATTGACACAACGTTCCCTGAAATGCAGATCACTTGGATAGGCTGGGTGAGTGGGCAGATACTTGGCAGATGTCATTCAATGTGAATAAATGCCAGGTTATCCACTTTGGAAGCAAGAACAAGAGGGCAGAGTATTGTCTGAACGGTGTAGAGTTAGGTAAGGGAGAAATGCAAAGAGACCTAGGAGTCCTAGTTCACCAGTCAATGAAGGTGAATGAGCAAGTGCAACAGGCAGTGAAGAGGGCAAATGGAATGTTGGCCTTTGTTACAAGTGGAATTGAGTACAAGAGCAAGGATGTCCTTTTCCATTTGTACAGGGCCCTGGTGAGATCACACCTGGAATATCGTGTACAGATTTGTTCTCCAGGTTTAAGGAAGGACATTCTGGCAATTGAGGAAGTGCAGCGTAGATTCACTAGGTTGATTCCTGGGATGGCAGGGCTGTCTTACGCAGAGAGATTGGGCGTGTACTCGCTGGAATTGAGGAGATTGAGAGGGGATCTGATTGAAACGTTTAAAATAATTAAAGGATTTAATAGGATTGAGGCAGGAAATATGTTCCAGATGTTGGGGGAGTCCAGTACCAGAGGGCATGGATTGAGAATAAGAGGTCAGTTATTTAAAACAGAGTTGAGGAAGAGCTTCTTCTCCCAGAGAGTTGTGGAGGCACTGCCTCGGAAGACGGTGGAGGCCAATTCTCTGGATGCTTTCAAGAAGGAGCTAGATAGATATCTGATGGATAGGGGAATCAAGGGACATGGGGACAAGGCAGGACTGGGTATTGATAATTAATGATAAGCCATGATCTCAGAATGGCGGTGCAGACTCCAGGGGCCGAATGGTCTACTTCTGCACCTATTGTCTATTGTCTATTGTCTATATCGATTCTCCTTCCGGTGGAAAGAATGTTACCTTTTCTGTTCTATTCCCCAATCTGGCCTTTGACCTCTTCTCACTGCCTTTCCGCTCCTCGTCTGTGCTCCCCAGCTTCTCTTTCTCCTATGTCCCTTATGCAGTCCAAACAGATTCCTCCCTCTCCATCCCTTTAGTCTTCTCGTCCAACAGACTTGACCTATCACCGTCTAGCTATGCTTCTCTTCCTCCGTTAACTTTTTTTTTATTCTGGCGTCCTACCAATTCGCTTACGTCCTGTAGAATGGTCTCGGCCCGACACTTCGGCTGTTTCTTCATTCCCATAGATTTTGCCTAACCAGTGGATTTCCTCTGGCAGTTTGTGTTTAGTTTAATACTTATTTTTGAGAGGTATCGTGACGGAGGGTGCAATTCAAATGTGTGATTAGAATTCTAGCTATTCATGCTTTACTGCATTTCAATAATGCAGTAGAATTAAAAACCGGGTGACCGATAATGTACAGGTTATTAATGACTCTGAAAACCTGGACTCAGATAAAGCGTTTTAAAGGCCCAAAGCTTTACATCCTTGCAACTACAAAGCTGTGGACCGAGTTACTATCAGAAACGTCAAGCTGTCATTGCTCTCACGATGTGATTTTGAGATGTTCATTAGCCTGATGATACATGACTAGGTTTGTAGGTCTACAGTTTTGAATTTATTTGTCGGTTTCAGAGCTCCGATTTGTGTCTAGTCCGTTGACGGGTTGTATTTATGAGTAAGTTTATTATGTTGTGGTGCGTTATAACAATGAAACTTTGAATGTGTTTGAACAGCAGCATCGCTTGCTATTCAGTGTGTTCTATGATTGCTCTGTTTTTCTGGCGCAACACTCGTACGTTTCTGGCGCTAACAGTTGGGTTTTTTGTCAGAGCATGTTTGGGGTTCTAGTCTGCTCTATGTGATGCATCCGAATCTTGACAGGTCCATTCCTATCCACTGGTTTCACCCAGAAAACAGGGAGGCTTGGCATCTGACTCTCCACAACGTAGGGCGCACAGCTGCCCAGCAGGTGGCCAACTTATACTTCCCAAATTCCTTATGAGCCTAAATACAGCTGAATTCAATGCACCAATTTAGAATAAAGAACATAATGTTATTTTAACTTGATGCTTTATGTACTCACCACTAGAGAATTCGATTGCACTGTTGAAATTACGGTTGGGACAAAACAGAGTGCTCCATTCAGTTGTGCTCAACGACTTGCGAACTGATGAAGAACGAAAGTTGGGACTGAGAACATATCCCTATTGATATTCCAGCACGACAATATGAACGGGGGATATTTACTGCAGTAGTGATTTGTATGAATAACAAGTCTCTATCTGAAAGCTCGGAAGCAATGCGGATCTCCGAAACAAGCAGAAGCACACACAGATAATTTTTTTTAAGGTTTGTAACCACAGTAGCTTTGCAGGAAATTGCACCCACAAATGATTCGCCCACATGGTCAGTTCAATAGAAGTTGTAGTGGCACCAGAGATTACTAAGAATAGAATCGAGATATCCTTTTACAACTCCTACAGTCAAGAGTGCAGAGACAATGATTAGACAGTGTCTTTTAGCAAAACGGTTTACATTACTGGATATAAGTAACGACTTTTCTTTGTTTCATTGAAAAGTGAGTGTTAGCATACATTTGTTTTCACTTGGTAAGAACAACACCATTCATGGAACGGTCTGCTGTAATGATTTCAAAGTTCCACGACCATTTTCCACGAATGTTTGAAAATGGACTGAAAGCTCTTTCGTCTCCCCAGTGTTTACTTCAATATGTAGATGATCTCCTGCTACGTAGATCAGAGAGGAGCGTTATGGAATACTTGAAAATCAACAATAACTCTCACAGGAGATGGGATTGAAGAGGAACCATGAAAATACTCAAGTAATGCAGCAGCAGATTGGTTACCTGGGTGTGCTTGTAACCTGGGGAGACGAGAGATTGATATACAGCGTGTGGATGCTGTGGTCAAACTCCCTCCACTCACTGGCGTGAATCGATTGAAGTAGTTCTTCAGTTTGGCGGAGTATAGCAGCGACCACAAATTGGAAAGATCGGATCACAATCTGCCCATTTAATGGACGATCGGGTAAGTACAGGTATTGAAAATGTTTACAAAGTTATTGGCGAACTGAAGGAAAAGAAGAGTAACTCCAATAGACATCTCATTCAGTATGAACAAAATGATCTAAAATGTGTTTCTGTATTTATAACTGCCAAATAGAAAGAAGGAACTCATACTGTCTGCAAAGTATTTGAAACAGTACATTTGCCTCCAATCCATGGTTCAGCGTACTATCGACAAACAAATTCACAAACCTCACGAGGTCTGACCATTCAGCTTTTCGAGACAGGAATTGGACCGAGAGTAAATTCAGTCACCTGGCTTCGTCGTTTGGACCGCAGAGAAAATGTGCCGAAGGAGGACATATCATTTTTACCACAGAAGCCAGAATAAATGCGCATCATAGGATTTGTCCCTCCATAGTAATTTGAATCAAATACAATCAAATTAATTTCTTGAAGAATTCGTTTGCCTTCCTATAGAGAATGGCCACGCTGCGACGTTTTCAGCGCAGAAAGGCTTAGCGAATAGTTATGCACGCCTGTCAGATCCGCAACTCCTGTGGAAGAGCTGCAACTCCGCAACAAGTGTGGGAAACATTGAGAAAGGAGCAGCATTTGATTCTTTAGTTCGTTCGCACTCCAATGAAGACTCAGGCGTACAGTGTTCTCACCCTGCTAACGGGTCCTGGATGTAAAAATAAATGACCCCTGAAAGCATTAGAAGATGAACCCGGTAAAGATTCATTCATTTTGGCCGCCAACTAGTAAAAAAACAATAATAATTCAAACGGTGACAGGCTTCGCACTGACAGTATTTACATCTAATCCGATTTTTAATTTCAGTTCTGAATCGCAAAAAGAGACACATTCTGGACAGATTGACTAAACGTCATTCTGAACCGTTAACTCTTCAAGTATCTCGATTAGACACCCCAGCCCTCATAGACGGAAGAGAGGAAGAGCCAGTGAGCAATTACAAGCCCCAGGCTGTCAATTTCTCCGAGTTTCTATCCGGAGCCCAACATAGGGATGACGCTGTAAAGACGGCAGAACAGCAGTTATATTTCATGAGGAGTTTCGGGAGATTTGGTATGGCAGACACTCGCCCATTTCTGCAGACACACCGGGGAGAACATTCTAACCGGCAGTATTGTCGTATGGAATGCGGGGGTGGGGTGTTGGGGTTGGGGAGAAGAGTATGGCGACACAGAACTGAAATAAGATGAACAGAGCTGTACGCTGCACAGCTCCATAGCCTCTACAGAATAGAGGAAAACTTCGAGAATGATGCCTCAGAAAGCCGGCGTCTCTCGTTAAAACCCCACATCACCCAGAATATGCCCTGTTCGTATTTCTACCACCTGGATGGGCTTAGCGGAGCCCGAAGGCAAACACTAAAAGATACAGGAAGAGCTTTGTCCTCTTCACTGTTTAATATCTGAATGGACATTGACCCCATGTACGCTATCTGATGACATTTTATGCTTTATTTAAATGTTTACTTTATATATAGTTTCTTTATATATTTACTTTATATGTAGTTTCTTTATATTTACTTTATTAATTCAGTTTCTCTATTATAATGTATTAAGTTTTACTGCTGCCACAACGTCAAAAAGAAAGTCACGGTATATACCAGTGATATGAAAACAAATTCAGATTATAATCTAATGTGGTCATATATTCTGTGTACTGCAGTCTGCAGCGTGGAATTAAAAAGGTTAATTGAATCTGCCCCTCCCGCTAACGTTGTTATTTGGATATAATTAAGCGCAGTCTCCCTGGGGCTAATTTGACTCCTTGGAGCGTCTGAAACAAATGAGTTCTTCATCAGCGATTCATTGACGTTAACAAAAGCAGCTGCTCCGCCTCTGGCAGACACTAAAATCTGCAGAGGATGCAGAGCAGAAATCATAGCCTGACGGTAGTCAATTCCACCATTCTGTCAGCGGTTCTGAAGCTGATGAATGATACAGAAACGGAGAGAGAACTGAGAAAAGTCGATTTTAATGTTCAATGGATGGGAAAAGATGTGTTCTGGGCATTTTCCGAGCTTACGGAACATTATGGCAGTTTACCACTCGAAGATCGGATTGTTTTGCTACTTAAGGGTATCCAGCCAATCTACTTCGCTTTCCTTGCTATTATTGCGGTTCCTGGTAAGTTTTATTTGTTTTCAACTATTCTTGATTCAAGTCATGTTGAGCTTTACACGCAATCCAATTTTACTCCACTCTCCCTGCCATTTTGCCTTTCCGTCTGCACTTATGTATAATTACTAACATGTCATTATTATGTCTTTAGTTATACTCCCGACGATATTTTTCGGTTCAAATAACCCTGTCTGAAAGAGCTGAGGTTTTTGGGTTTTTTTTAACAGACTGAGAACTAACTGACTGGGCTAGGTTTGACAAAGAAATAAACACTTGGAAGCTTCTTTGTATAATACAAAGCTCTGCAGCCAGTTAAATAATCGCCTTATTTAGTTAATGGTAGTAAATTAATTAAGTCCACTCTGTATTGAAATTTTGGTGTAACCTCTTGCCTTTGTAGACGTCTTAATGATCCGAAGGACTAACAGATCCAGGTCTACTTATCAAAATCAAACACGTTGCACATTAACAATTCCAAGTTTTCTGATATTTTTCAAAATATTCCCGCTATTTATCACAATACTCTTTCATAAACTGACATATTGTTCTCTCCTACTTCTATTCTGGCTTGTGTTCTCGATTCCGTATCTCCGCCCTCTGAGAGTTGTGCATTCGCAATAAAGTATGTAATTTGCAACTTCGATTCGCCTCCCATTTTCCCATCAGAATACATTTTCATGGGATGATATTCCAGGAACTGCCTGCAGAAGCAGGGATATTAATTGGGTGTCATTTCCTCGAATCAGACGTGTAGTCTGTCCAGCTTAGTTCTGAGAATTTGCTTTCAATCTACTCTCTGTAAATTCAGCCACAGGATTTATTGGATTGTGCTTCTTAAACACAATGTAGCCCTCGACAAGCAGCGATTAACATAACACACTTCGTTCCGTTGGCCAAATTACTTCCTTTCTATTAATTACCATTTTAGTCACCACACCGTCTCGTTTTATTTTCAGGATGTTAAGTTTTAATAAGTCTTTCTATTCGGAAGATCGCCCAATTAAAAAAAAAATCGCTCTTGTCTTTAATTTGACAGCTGTTACTGTAAGTATTCATGCAAGTAAATTCTGTCCCCGAGAGAACGTCTGCGGTAATCTCTGCAATTACATAAGAGACAGGGCGTCTAATCCTGCAGGATCATTGTTGTTTTCAATATTTTTTGTATTTCATATCATTATTCATCAAACCCTACCTGTTTCTATTGTTACTCCTGTCGCTTTGTACCTTTGTGAAAAAAATATATCCGCAGTTTTCTGCTTTCTGCCGGCTTGCGTCATTCTCCGAGGAGAAAGTGACAACTTAACCCTTTCAAATCGCCTTTCATTTGCCATGATTTTGTCTCCCGTTGCTCCTTTCTTGCTATGTGTCTATTTCAATTTTCACCGTGTTGTTTTCTTAACCCTCCCTGCTCACTGCCACATGCAAAACAAAACATGGGGGAAGATGAAAGTTCACGGTGTACCCCAACACCCCTGTACAATGAGAACCAAAACCTCATGCACGAAAACAGCGGAAATCTCAAAGATTGAATTGAAGATCTGGCTCTCTGTTTTATTCGAACGTCAGTGGCATGTAGTGGATGGGTAAAGTTTTTAGGAGGAGTTTGCTAGTTTGAAAATAAGACCTGAACTTAGGTATTTATGAATTTATGAAAACACGAATTATCAATATTGTGTCAACAAGCTGAATTTGTTTTCACATATCGATGTCTATTTCCGTTCTTTCAGGCAATTTGCTGACCATTCTGATCCTGTCACGTGGAAAATGCGGTCTCTCCAAATGCGTCACTCTCTATTTGGTGGCCATGGCCGCGGCGGATTTAATTGTCGTCATCTTTGACCTGATACTGAGGCACATCCCAATGGTGTACTGGCGGCAATTTCACTTCCCCTGGCCAGTTCCGGTCTGTAATATTCACGCCGTTATCCTTTATGCGGCGACAGACTGCTCTGTCTGGTTCACAGTCTCGTTCACCTTCGACCGGTTTGTCGCCATCTGTTGTCAGAAGATGAAATCCACATATTGTACTGAGAGAACGGTGGCTGTGGTTCTGGGAACAGTGACCGTGCTCAACTGCCTGAAGGATTTGTTTTGGTATTTTATGCTGACGGGTGAATATAACCTTCTTAGTGATCCCTGGATTTGTTGGGAAAGAGGTGGTGTTGTTGGCTCGACTCTTTGGGCAACGATTGAGTTCACTCATTATTTCCTCACCCCGGTCGCTCCTTTTTTTCTCATTCTCCTCTTCAACACTTTAACGGTGAAACAGATTTTAACAGCCAGCAGAGCTCGCAACAGACTTCGGGGTCACAGCAGCGGCGAGAAGCCCAGAGACGCTGAGATGGAAAGTCGAAGAAAATCCATCATTTTACTCTTTGCCGTCTCTGGAAATTTCATCGTGTTGTGGGCGGTGTTCATGATCCACTCCATTTGGAATCGATTGTGGTGGCTGGGGTTTCGATCGATCGTTCCCCCTAATTTTGTGCAGAAGATGGGCTTCATCCTGCAGCACTTGA